>NC_140471.1:37566942-37716942 GCF_051167445.1 Perissodus microlepis | reverse complement strand
ACCTTAACCCTTATGGCTTAATTTAACCCCACCCCAATACTTTGCCCTAACCTTAACCACTACGACTTTAGCCCCACCCCAATTATTTACCCTACCCTAACCAATTACATTAGCCCCACCCCAAATGTCTTACCCTAACCCTAACCTTTTTTGGGGGGGTTAATCTGTCTAAATACTTAAATAAATAAATAATTATCTGATTACAATAAATAACAATGTATTATTACATATCACAACTAATGTAGAACAAACAACAAATTGGGAAATGGGACATATTGGGGATTAAAACTTTATTAAAACCATTAAAACAAGACATTTTGATTCAGGACCCTTTTTATCGCTTCATAATTTACACTCAAAACACAACAACAGTCATTAAAATCACAAACCTTATTAAAACCCTTAAAAACACAATATTGCTTAAATATCAAACCCAGAAAGCATAAAAACGTAATTCGGTGAAAAACATACTCATCCAAGGTTAAAATTTAAAATTATAAATACATTTCCCTGCAAACCTGAAAAATTCATAAAAACGTAATTGGATTAAAAACATACACATGAAAATTTCAAAATCTTATATACATCACTTCAAAAAATATAATTCCTTAAAAATTCACATAATATACAAAATAAAAATACATTTCATACAATTTTATTACAATGGTAAAAATAACACATTCATTTTAGTCTAAAAGCATCACAGACATTTGAAAACACATTGCCTAAGCTAAAATTCAAAAACTCACAAACACCAAACCAAGGCTATAAAAGGCTGCACAGCAGAGAGGAGCTCATTTGGGAGCTGACCGTTGAAGAGACAACATCTCTCTCTCTCTGTGTATTCCCAGCTTGAAATTCATTGTGCCCCAGCCTGAGGAAGACCTATCCTGGGTCGAAACGTCGCGGCAGTGGGCACATTAATTCATTGATTTTCACTTATTAAAATTTAAACAATTTTATTAATTTAATTTATTTTTGTTTAAAAACAAATTTCATTTACATTTTTTCTTTTTTTCTCACCTTTGTTTGTGATTGTAAATTCATATACACATATTTTACATATCTAACTGAAATAAATAGCACATTAAAGCAATTATTAAATAAAGATAACAAAGGCGACATCAAGACATACAAAAGGTTAAGAATTTGACCATGGGGTCCCGGATGGACTCAGAAGGCTGGACGGTGGTGCGTCACGGGAGAGGGCGGCTGCCTTCCCGTAGACGTGTCCAGCAGGGGACAAGTGGCAGAGGCGGAGGGATGGACAGAGCACCGTCTGGACCCTTCAGGGACCGGACTCAATCCCACATCCCTAACCCCTAACCCCCTACCCTAACCCTAACCCTAACCCCTAACCCCCCTAACCCCCTAACCCTAACCCTAAGCCTAACCCAAAGTCACATCTCCTTTCTAAATTTACTCCCCAAGTCGGGTTGAGTCCTCCCCAAGCAGGGTCAAGAGTTTTGTAGAAAAAGCCAAGTCGGCATTAGTAGTAACCTAAAATTGGAAGAGAAAGAGGACAGATGTAGGCCAAAAGGAAGGGTAAAGGGCAGAGGTCAAGAGAAGGGAAGAAAAGGATGATGAAAAGGGAAAAGACAAAGGGGAAAGAGGAGAAGACTGGAAAAGAAGAAAGAAAGAAGAAGGGAAAGATGAGAGCCAAAAAGTCTGGCAGAATTGGAAAACAGCAATAAGCTGAAAAAGATATTACAAGAAAGCCAAAGTAAGCCAAGGAGGCGGGATCAGAGGGGAGAGTATAAATAGGAGCCTCAAACACAGAGCTCTTCAGTATGCCCTCGCCTGAGGAAGAAGAAACACCTTCGAAACGTCGCGACAAGGGCATACTCATTTAATTTTTTCAACTTTATGTTAGTTTGTTATTTTAGTTTGTTATTTTGGGGGGTTTTATTTCATCTTTTAATTCATGGTTTATTGATTTTCCTTAAAAACTCAAATCAGAGATACACCAAAACTAAATGGAAAAAAAACCACACAGAAAACAAATTGGGATTGAAAACACTTTATTGGAAACAAGCCAAAGTAACAGACACGAAAAATGAGAACCTGCAAAAAACAAATACTTACCTGAAAAGAAAAACCTGTAAAAGAAATACTTACCTTGGAAATCAGAAATACTTATGGAGGTAGAGGGATGTGAGGCTGTGGACCATCGGGGTTGATGGCCCGTGCACGCTCTGTTCCTCCTTCGGGAGGGACGGGTTCTTTTTCTTCAACCCTAACCAGCCAGTGCCTCGCTCCGGTTGGTCTTGGAGTCTCACTCCTAGCTAAGCTAAATCTAGCACCTATGCCCTACCCAAATCATTTCCCTAAACTTAACCACTTCTAATTGGACAGCCCATCCCAATTTGGAACCCTAATCTCAACCAATTTGTTTATCTAAAATTTCTTAACCCTAATTTGGAATCTAGCCCTATTGTATCTACCCCCTGATCTAATCTGGCCCTAAAATCTTACAATTTTGAAAATCCCATTTCTACTTCGTTTTTGGAAATTAAATCTTAAACCTCAGCCCAGTACTGGATCTGAAGCCCAAGTAATCCTAATCCCAGCTGAAACCTAAAGCCTAACCCAAAGTCACATCTCCTTTCTAAATTTACTCCCCAAGTCGGGTTGAGTCCTCCCCAAGCAGGGTCGAGAGTTTTGTAGAAAAAGCCAAGTCGGCATTAGTAGTAACCTAAAATTGGAAGAGAAAGAGGACAGATGTAGGCCAAAAGGAAGGGTAAAGGGCAGAGGTCAAGAGAAGGGAAGAAAAGGATGATGAAAAGGGAAAAGACAAAGGGGAAAGAGGAGAAGACTGGAAAAGAAGAAAGAAAGAAGAAGGGAAAGATGAGAGCCAAAAAGTCTGGCAGAATTGGAAAACAGCAATAAGCTGAAAAAGATATTACAAGAAAGCCAAAGTAAGCCAAGGAGGCGGGATCAGAGGGGAGAGTATAAATAGGAGCCTCAAACACAGAGCTCTTCAGTATGCCCTCGCCTGAGGAAGAAGAAACACCTTCGAAACGTCGCGACAAGGGCATACTCATTTAATTTTTTCAACTTTATGTTAGTTTGTTATTTTAGTTTGTTATTTTGGGGGGTTTTATTTCATCTTTTAATTCATGGTTTATTGATTTTCCTTAAAAACTCAAATCAGAGATACACCAAAACTAAATGGAAAAAAAACCACACAGAAAACAAATTGGGATTGAAAACACTTTATTGGAAACAAGCCAAAGTAACGGACACGAAAAATGAGAACCTGCAAAAAACAAATACTTACCTGAAAAGAAAAACCTGTAAAAGAAATACTTACCTTGGAAATCAGAAATACTTATGGAGGTAGAGGGATGTGAGGCTGTGGACCATCGGGGTTGATGGCCCGTGCACGCTCTGTTCCTCCTTCGGGAGGGACGGGTTCTTTTTCTTCAACCCTAACCAGCCAGTGCCTCGCTCCGGTTGGTCTTGGAGTCTCACTCCTAGCTAAGCTAAATCTAGCACCTATGCCCTACCCAAATCATTTCCCTAAACTTAACCACTTCTAATTGGACAGCCCATCCCAATTTGGAACCCTAATCTCAACCAATTTGTTTATCTAAAATTTCTTAACCCTAATTTGGAATCTAGCCCTATTGTATCTACCCCCTGATCTAATCTGGCCCTAAAATCTTACAATTTTGAAAATCCCATTTCTACTTCGTTTTTGGAAATTAAATCTTAAACCTCAGCCCAGTACTGGATCTGAAGCCCAAGTAATCCTAATCCCAGCTGAAACCTAAAGCCTAACCCAAAGTCACATCTCCTTTCTAAATTTACTCCCCAAGTCGGGTTGAGTCCTCCCCAAGCAGGGTCGAGAGTTTTGTAGAAAAAGCCAAGTCGGCATTAGTAGTAACCTAAAATTGGAAGAGAAAGAGGACAGATGTAGGCCAAAAGGAAGGGTAAAGGGCAGAGGTCAAGAGAAGGGAAGAAAAGGATGATGAAAAGGGAAAAGACAAAGGGGAAAGAGGAGAAGACTGGAAAAGAAGAAAGAAAGAAGAAGGGAAAGATGAGAGCCAAAAAGTCTGGCAGAATTGGAAAACAGCAATAAGCTGAAAAAGATATTACAAGAAAGCCAAAGTAAGCCAAGGAGGCGGGATCAGAGGGGAGAGTATAAATAGGAGCCTCAAACACAGAGCTCTTCAGTATGCCCTCGCCTGAGGAAGAAGAAACACCTTCGAAACGTCGCGACAAGGGCATACTCATTTAATTTTTTCAACTTTATGTTAGTTTGTTATTTTAGTTTGTTATTTTGGGGGGTTTTATTTCATCTTTTAATTCATGGTTTATTGATTTTCCTTAAAAACTCAAATCAGAGATACACCAAAACTAAATGGAAAAAAAACCACACAGAAAACAAATTGGGATTGAAAACACTTTATTGGAAACAAGCCAAAGTAACGGACACGAAAAATGAGAACCTGCAAAAAACAAATACTTACCTGAAAAGAAAAACCTGTAAAAGAAATACTTACCTTGGAAATCAGAAATACTTATGGAGGTAGAGGGATGTGAGGCTGTGGACCATCGGGGTTGATGGCCCGTGCACGCTCTGTTCCTCCTTCGGGAGGGACGGGTTCTTTTTCTTCAACCCTAACCCTAACCCTAACCCCTAACCCTAACCCTACACACACACACAAGATCCAATTCAGTCAACCAGTCTAAATATATTAAATTTGAATCTTACAATGAGATCATCCCATAAAAAGGCTCTCTCTCTCTCTCTCTCTCTCTCTCTGTCACACACACACACACACACACACACACAGGGTGAGAGAAGTAAGTTTCTAGCTCAGTCAAGCAGCCTGGGAGCTGCTGAATTTGAATCTACCAATCAGAGAGCCTGTGCACCTTTTCCCGCCAAAACAGGTGCACGCAGCACAGAGAGACACAGGATTTTTGCAGTCTATTTCTCATAATGACGACTCCCCTCAAACAAATGGCCATAATTTCCTAACCGTAGGGGCTAAAACGGTCATTCTTACACCGTTTTGTTCAGAAGAGATGGGGGAATCTTCAAGTGTTGACAATTTATCATTAAAATATGAATTTTTAGAGATATATGACATGGATGACTTGTTGACTTAGAAGCCACGAATTCCCCAATATGCAAATTTGAATGCCTCAGCCCACATATATGATTGGCTGGCTGGGAAGCCGTGCAGGCCCTGATTTGTGGATTTGAATTCCTCAGCCCTCAGATATGATTGGCTGGCTTAGAAGCCATGAAGGCCCCAATATGCAAATTTGAAAGCTTCAGCCCACATATATGATTGGCAGGCCCTGATTTGAAAATTTGAATGTCTCAGTCCTCACAGAGGATTGGCTGCCTGGGGACCTGGCAGAAATATATAGAAATAGTATGATTAAGCATAAATACTACATTTAGTAGAAATACTATGTTTTAGCACAAATACTATGAAAAGCAGAAATACTATAATTTAGCAGAAATACTATATTAAGCACAAATCTTATAAAAAGCAGAAATACTATATTAGGCACAAATCCTATAAAAAGCAGAAATAGTATGATTAAGCATAAATACTACATTTAGTAGAAATACTATGTTTTAGCACAAATACTGTAAAAAGCAGAAATACTATAATTTAGCAGAAATACTATATTAAGCACAAATCCTATAAAAAGCAGAAATACTATATTAGGCACAAATCATATAAAAAGCGGAAATAGCATGATTAAGCATAAATACTACATTTAGTAGAAATACTATGTTTTAGCACAAATACTATAAAAAGCAGAAATACTATAATTTAGCAGAAATACTATATTAAGCACAAATCCTATAAAAAGCAGAAATACTATATTAAGTAATATAAATATCCTATAAAAATCATATAAAAAGCAAAAATACTGTACTATGATTTGGTAGAAAAATTATAATTAATCAGAAATACTATATTTGGCACAAATCTTATAAAATAGCAGAAATAGTATGATTTAGCACAATAGTAATAACTTAAACAGAAAAATTGTGAAAGCAAAATGGACAGCTGAAAAAAGGGTGAGAGAAGTAAGTTTCTAGCCCAGTAAAGCAGCCTGGGAGCTGCTGAATTTGAATCCACCAATCAGAGAGGCTGTGCACTTTTTCCCGCCAAAACAGGTGCAGGCAGCACAGAGAGACACAGGATTTTTGCAGTCTATTTCTCATAATGACGACTCCCCTCAAACAAATGACCATAATTTCCTAACCGTAGGGGCTAGAACGGTCATTCTTACACCGTTTTGTTCAGAAGAGATGGGGGAATCTTAAAGTGTTGACAATCTATCATTAAAATATGAATTATTAAAGATATTTGACTTGTAATGCACCATAACTGAGTAGAGGCGAAGCAAAAACTGCCTTGACTTCCCCTCAAACAATGCTTTCTAACTCTAAATCTATTTGGAGTATCAATATCATTCTTTCACCGTAAGAGACAGCAGGCTTTGGTGAACAATCATGGAAATTTTCAGGTCTCTGTGGAAATCCATTAAAAAGATATGACGAGAGAAAAAAGTGGTTCATTTCCAGAGTTTGAAATCTGAAGAAATCTGAGCGAAGGACGAATTTCCTACCCTCAAACAAGTCCAACTCATTTCAGAACGGTAATAGGTGAGAAAGAAATTCTTGAATTGTGAGCGTCAGGAGTGTCTGAAGATATACGGGGACAAGCCTCATGTTTTAACTTCGCTTCGTTAAGGAGATATGACGATTCGAATATGCCTCTCATTACAGAAATCAAGCGGTGATTTTGAACAAGCTCTCCATTGACTTTCTATGGAGAGTTTTCCGACTTTGTGTTGGTCTGAGGAGATTTGCCAAAATTCTATGAATCTCACAACAATGATGGTGACATTTTCTGAAAGCCGGCAAAAATACCTACGTTTTGATGTATAATTTGTGGAAGTTGAGTGAAAATTGAGCAAGTAGCAAACAGTTGTTCGGACATGAAGAGAAGACTGCGAAACCTAGAGTGGCACACTGGAAGCCAAGTGCATAGCAACCATAACAACGCATGTATTTTGTGAAAAATCACAATTTTGAAACTGAAAACTTAAAGAGGGATAAGATGAAAACTGTAACAGATATGAAAAAGCTGAATCATACATGAATAGCCCAATAATTTGTGAACATTTTAAAGTTTGAATGGTTGTTCTAGGCGACAGTATGAGGAAGTAGTTAAGTTTCAAAAAAGAGCAAGTTTTAGCAGAATTTTGGAAGTTTTCCATTCATTTCAATGGGACAAATTAAAGGAAAAAAGCTTAATATTTTAAAAAGTATAATAGCAAAAAATAGCAAAAATCATAGCGATCATTAGCAGAAATAGCAGAATAGTATAAAATTTGAACGGTGAAAATAGCATAAAAATTGTGGAAGTAGTTAAGTGCCAAAAAAAGCAAAAAAAAGTGGCAACTAGAACTAGAAAAATTTGCATTTCCTGCGAAAATGCAGTGTGGATGCTTTAAAGCTGAAGCTGTATGCAGAAAATTGGCTGAAAAAGCTGAAAAGTTGCAGAAATTGTAAAAACTTTGCAGAAGCAAAGGAACTTTGCGAAAATGGAATAACTTAGCAGAACTGCAATATCTTAGAGGAAACATAATACTTGGCAGAAATACAATAGCATAGCAGAACTTAGCAGAAATATTGTAACTTACCAGAAACTTGATAACTTCTCAAAAATACAAGAATTTAGGAGAAATAGTATAAGATAACAGAAAGAATATATTTAGCCAAAAATACTTAAGCATTACAGAAACACTATGATTTAGAAAAATAGTACAACAGAGCAGAAATACTGTGATTTACCAGAGACACTGTGATGAACTATGAATATTGTCATTTTAAATTAATACTATGTTTTAGCACAAATACTATAATTTGACAGAAATACTATCATTTGGCAGAAATACTATGTTTCAGCACAAATACTCTGGTTTAGCACAAATATTATAACATAGCACAAATATAATTATATAGCAGAAATGCTATATTTAGAAAGAAAAATATAATATAGTAGAAATACTATGATTTAGCAGAAATACTGTAATCAGCACATATACTGTAACATGACAGAAATTCCTCCACTTAGTAGTAATACTATAACATAACACAAATGTTATGATTTGGCACAAAAACCATGATTTGGCAAAAATACTATGATTTAGCAGAAATACTATGATTGAGCAGAAGTACTAAGATGTAGTAAAAGTACTTTGATTTAACAGAAATACAATTATGGAGGAGTAATACTTTAAAATGGGAGAAATATTGATACACACACACACACACATACAGAGCCTAAAGGGAAGAGTATTTGTGCCATGGAGTGTTAACAAGAATGTGAGGTCCATATTAGAAAAGCTGGTAAAATGCTAAAAGTTTTCAGAATTGTAATAAATGATGAATATGAATTACTGGTCTGTGATAGTGTATTAATTTGTAGGGAAAAAAACCTGTTGACTAAGGTGGAATCGAACCCACAACGTCTGGGTTGCAGACCCGTGTCATTACCAACTGCGCCACTGGGAAAGAGAGCGGGCGCCTTGAAAAACAGGGTGATGAGCAGTCAGAATTAGATCGCGGTGAGAGGCAAAAAGCGCCGTTTTTTGGAGTTACAAAAAGTTGTGTAACTCAAAAACTAGGTGGACTAGAAGCATGATTCTTGTACTGGCTGAATCAGCGGACTTTGGTGTACTTTGACCGCGATTTTCATTGCTCTCTGTACATCCGTCGCTGAGATATGACGAGAGAAGAAACGGCAGACCTCAGATATGATTGGCTGGCTGGGAAGCCGTGAAGGCCCTGATATGTGCATTTGAATGTCTCAGTCCTCACAGAGGATTGGCTGCCTGGCAGAAATATATAGAAATAGTATGAATAAGCATAAATACTACATTTAGCAGAAATACTATATTAAGCACAAATACTATAAAAAGCAGAAATACTATATTAAGCACAAATCCTATAAAAAGCAGAAATACTATATTAAGCACAAATACTATACTATGATTTGGGAGAAAAACTATATTTGGTAGAAATACTATGTTTTGGCAGAAATACTATATTTACCTCAAATCCTATAAAATAGCAGAAATAGTATGATTTAGCAGAAATACTGTATTTAGCACAAGTACCAAAAAGTAGCAGAAATACTATGATTGAGCAGAAGTACCAAGATGTAGTAAAAGTACTTTGATTTAACAGAAATACAATTATGGAGGAGTAATACTTTAAAATGGGAGAAATATTGATACACACACACATACACAGAGCCTAAAGGGAAGAGTATTTGTGCCATGGAGTGTTAACAAGAATGTGAGGTCCATATTAGAAAAGCTGGTAAAATGCTAAAAGTTTTCAGAATTGTAATAAATGATGAATATGAATTACTGGTCTGTGATAGTGTATTAATTTGTAGGGAAAAAAACCTGTTGCCTAAGGTGGAATCGAACCCACGACGTTTGGGTTGCAGACCCGTGTCATTACCAACTGCGCCACTGGGAAAGAGAGCGGGCGCCTTGAAAAACAGGGTGATGAGCAGTCAGAATTAGATCGCGGTGAGAGGCAAAAAGCGCCGTTTTCTGGAGTTACAAAACGTTGTGTAACTCAAAAACTAGGTGGACTAGAAGCATAATTCTTGTACTGGCTGAATCAGCGGACTTTGGTGTACTTTGACCGCGATTTTCATTGCTCTCTGTACATCTGTCGCTGAGATATGACGAGAGAAAAAACGGCAGACCTCAGATATGATTGGCTGGCTGGGAAGCCGTGCAGGATTTTTGCAGTCTATTTCTCATAGTGACGACTCCCCTCAAACAAATGACCATAATTTCCTAACCGTAGGGGCTAGAACGGTCATTCTTACACCGTTTTGTTCAGAAGAGACTGGGGAATCTTCAAGTGTTGACAATTTATCATTAAAATATGAATTTTTAGAGATATATGACATGGATGACTTGTTGACTTAGAAGCCACGAATTCCCCAATATGCAAATTTGAATGCCTCAGCCCACATATATGATTGGCTGGCTGGGAAGCCGTGCAGGCCCTGATTTGTGGATTTGAATTCCTCAGCCCTCAGATATGATTGGCTGGCTTAGAAGCCATGAAGGCCCCAATATGCAAATTTGAATGCCTCAGCCCACATATATGATTGGCAGGCCCTAATTTGAAAATTTGAATGTCTCAATCCTCACAGAGGATTGGCTGCCTGGGGACCTGGCAGAAATATATAGAAATAGTATGATTAAGCATAAATACTACATTTAGTAGAAATACTATGTTTTAGCACAAATACTATAAAAAGAAGAAATACTATAATTTAGCAGAAATACTATATTAAGCACAAATCCTATAAAAAGCAGAAATACTATATTAAGCAATATAAATATCCTATAAAAATCTTATAAAAAGCAGAAATAGTATGATTAAGCATAAATACTACATTTAGTAGAAATACTATGTTTTAGCACAAATACTGTAAAAAGCAGAAATACTATAATTTAGCAGAAATACTATATTAAGCACAAATCCTATAAAAAGCAGAAATACTATATTAGGCACAAATCCTATAAAAAGCAGAAATAGTATGATTAAGCATAAATACTACATTTAGTAGAAATACCATGTTTTAGCACAAATACTATAAAAAGCAGAAATACTATAATTTAGCAGAAATACTATATTAAGCACAAATCCTATAAAAAGCAGAAATGCTATATTAAGCAATATAAATATCCTGTAAAAATCCTATAAAAAGCAAAAATACTGTACTATGATTTGGTAGAAAAATTATAATTAATCAGAAATACCATATTTGGCACAAATCTTATAAAATAGCAGAAATAGTATGATTTAGCACAATAGTAATAACTTAAAGAGAAAAATTGGAAAAGCAAAATGGACAGCTGAAAAAAGGGTGAGAGAAGTAAGTTTCTAGCTCAGTCAAGCTGCCTGGGAGCTGCTGAATTTGAATCTACCAATCAGAGAGCCTGTGCACTTTTTCCCGCCAAAACAGGTGCACGCAGCACAGAGAGAGACACAGGATTTTTGCAGTCTATTTCTCATAGTGACGACTCCCCTCAAACAAATGACCGTAATTTCCTAACCGTAGGGGCTAGAACGGTCATTCTTACACCGTTTTGTTCAGAAGAGATGGGGGAATCTTCAAGTGTTGACAATCTATCATTAAAATATGAATTATTAAAGATATTTGACTTCTAATGCACCATAACTGAGTAGAGGCGAAGCAAAAACTGCCTTGACTTGCCCTCAAACAATGCTTTCTAACTCTAAATCTATTTGGAGTATCAATATCATTCTTTCACCGTAAGAGACAGCAGGCTTTGGTGAACAGTCATGGAAATTTTCAGGTCTCTGTGGAAATCCATTAAAAAGATATGACGAGAGAAAAAAGTGGTTCATTTCCAGAGTTTGAAATCTGAAGAAATCTGAGCGAAGGACGAATTTCCTACCCTCAAACAAGTCCAACTCATCTCAGAACGGTAATAGGTGAGAAAGAAATTCTTGAATTGTGAGCGTCAGGAGTGTCTGAAGATATACGGGGACAAGCCTCATGTTTTAACTTCGCTTCGTTAATGAGATATGACGATTCGAATATGCCTCTCATTACAGAAATCAAGCGGTGATTTTGAACAAGCTCTCCATTGACTTTCTATGGAGAGTTTTGCGACTTTGTGTTGGTCTGAGGAGATTTGCCAAAATTCTATAAATCTCACAACAATGATGGTGACATTTTCTGAAAGCCAGCAAAAATACCTACGTTTTGATGTATAATTTGTGGAAGTTGAGTGAAAATTGAGCAAGTAGCAAACAGTTGTTCGGACATGAAGAGAAGACTGCGAAACCTAGAGTGGCACACTGGAAGCCAAGTGCATAGCAACCATAACAACGCATGTATTTTGTGAAAAATCACAATTTTGAAACTGAAAACTTAAAGAGGGATAAGATGAAAACTGTAACAGATATGAAAAAGCTGAATCATACATGAATAGCCCAATAATTTGTGAACATTTTAAAGTTTGAATGGTTGTTCTAGGCGAAAGTATGAGGAAGTAGTTAAGTTTCAAAAAAGAGCAAGTTTTAGCAGAATTTTGGAAGTTTTCCATTCATTTCAATGGGACAAATTAAAGGAAAAAAGCTTAATATTTTAAAAAGTATAATAGCAAAAAATAGCAAAAATCATAGCGATCATTAGCAGAAATAGCAGAATAGTATAAAATTTGAACGGTGAAAATAGCATAAAAATTGTGGAAGTAGTTAAGTGCCAAAAAAAAGCACAAAAAGTGGCAACTAGAACTAGAAAAATTTGCATTTCCTGCGAAAATGCAGTGTGGATGCTTAAAGCTGAAGCTGTATGCAAAAACTAGCTGAAAAAGCTGAAAAGTTGCAGAAATTGTAAAAACTTTGCAGAAGCAAAGGAACTTTGCGAAAATGGAATAACTTAGCAGAACTGCAATATCTTAGAGGAAACATAATACTTGGCAGAAATACAATAGCATAGCAGAACTTAGCAGAAATATTGTAACTTACCAGAAACTTGATAACTTCTCAAAAATACAAGAATTTAGGAGAAATAGTATAAGATAACAGAAAGAATATATTTAGCCAAAAATACTTAAGCATTACAGAAACACTATGATTTAGAAAAATAGTACAACAGAGCAGAAATACTGTGATTTACCAGAGACACTGTGATGAACCATGAATATTGTCATTTTAAATTAATACTATGTTTTAGCACAAATACTATAATTTGACAGAAATACTATCATTTGGCAGAAATACTATGTTTCAGCACAAATACTCTGGTTTAGCACAAATATTATAACATAGCAGAAATACAATTATATAGCAGAAATGCTATATTTAGAAAGAAAAATATAATATAGTAGAAATACTATGATTTAGCAGAAATACTGTAATCAGCACATATACTGTAACATGACAGAAATTCCTCCACTTAGTAGTAATACTATAACATAACACAAATGTTATGATTTGGCACAAAAACCATGATTTGGCAAAAATACTATGATTTAGCAGAAATACTACATTTAGCAGAAATACTATATTAAGCACAAATCCTATAAAAAGCAGAAATACTATATTAAGCACAAATCCTATAAAAAGCAGAAATACTATATTAAGCACAAATACTATAAAAAGCAGAAATACTGTACTATGATTTGGGAGAAAAACTATAATTAATCAGAAATACTATATTTGGTAGAAATACTATGTTTTGGCAGAAATACTATATTTACCTCAAATCCTATAAAATAGCAGAAATAGTATGATTTAGCAGAAATAGTGTATTTAGCACAAGTACCAAAAAGTAGCAGAAATACTATGATTGAGCAGAAGTACCAAGATGTAGTAAAAGTACTTTGATTTAACAGAAATACAATTATGGAGGAGTAATACTTTAAAATGGGAGAAATATTGATACACACACACATACACAGAGCCTAAAGGGAAGAGTATTTGTGCCATGGAGTGTTAACAAGAATGTGAGGTCCATATTAGAAAAGCTGGTAAAATGCTAAAAGTTTGCAGAATTGTAATAAATGATGAATATGAATTACTGGTCTGTGATAGTGTATTAATTTGTAGGGAAAAAAACACGTTGCCTAAGGTGGAATCGAACCCACGACGTTTGGGTTGTAGACCCGTGTCATTACCAACTGCGCCACTGGGAAAGAGAGCGGGCACTTTGAAAAACAGGGTGATGAGCAGTCAGAATTAGATCGCGGTGAGAGGCAAAAAGCGCCGTTTTCTGGAGTTACAAAACGTTGTGTAACTCAAAAACTAGGTGGACTAGAAGCATGATTCTTGTACTGGCTGAATCAGCGGACTTTGGTGTACTTTGACCGCAATTTTCATTGCTCTCTGTACATCTGTCGCTGAGATATGACGAGAGAAAAAACGGCAGACCTCAGATATGATTGGCTGGCTGGGAAGCCGTGCAGGATTTTTGCAGTCTATTTCTCATAGTGACGACTCCCCTCAAACAAATGACCATAATTTCCTAACCGTAGGGGCTAGAATGGTCATTCTTACACCGTTTTGTTCAGAAGAGATTGGGGAATCTTCAATTGTTGACAATTTATCATTAAAATATGAATTTTTAGAGATATATGACATGGATGACTTGTTGACTTAGAAGCCACGAATTCCCCAATATGCAAATTTGAATGCCTCAGCCCACATATATGATTGGCTGGCTGGGAAGCCGTGTAGGCCCTGATTTGTGGATTTGAATTCCTCAGCACTCAGATATGATTGGCTGGCTTAGAAGCCATGAAGGCCCCAATATGCAAATTTGAATGCCTCAGCCCACATATATGATTGGCTGGGAAGCCGTGCAGGCCCTGATTTGAAAATTTGAATGTCTCAGTCCTCACAGAGGATTGGCTGCCTGGGGACCTGGCAGAAATATATAGAAATAGTATGATTAAGCATAAATACTACATTTAGTAGAAATACTATGTTTTAGCACAAATACTATAAAAAGCAGAAATACTATAATTTAGCAGAAATACTATATTAAGCACAAATGCTATAAAAAGCAGAAATACTGTACTATGATTTGGTAGAAAAATTATAATTAATCAGAAATACTATATTTGGCACAAATCCTATAAAAAGCAGAAATACTATATTAGGCACAAATCCTATAAAAAGTAGAAATAGTATGATTAAGCATAAATACTACATTTAGTAAAAATACTATGTTTTAGCACAAATAGTATAAAAAGCAGAAATACTATAATTGAGCAGAAACACTATATTAGGCACAAATCCTATGAAAAGCAGAAATAGTATGATTTAGCAGAAATACTGTATTTAGCACAAGTACCGAAAAGTAGCAGAAATACTATGATTAAGCAGAATAGTAATAACTTACAAAATTACAAATATGGACGCATATTGAAATGCAAATGCACAGAGGGACACACAAACACAGGCTCTAATCCAGTCAAGCAGTCTAACTATATTCAATTTAAATCCTACAATGACATGCTGCCAAATAAGGGTAGGGTTCTCTCTCTCCCACTAAACACACACACACACACACACACACACACACACACACACACACACTCACTCACTCACTCACTCACACACAGAGGGTGAGAGAAGTAAGTTTGTAGTTCAGTCAAGCAGGCTGGGAGCTGCTGAATTTGAATCCACCAATCAGAGAGCCTGTGCACTTTTTCCCGCCAAAATAGGTGCACGCAGCACAGAGAGACACAGGAATTTTGCAGTCTATTTCTCATAATGATGACTCCCCTCAAACAAATGACCATAATTTCCTAACCGTAGGGGCTAGAACGGTCATTCTTACACCGTTTTGTTCAGAAGAGATGGGGGAATCTTCCAGTGTTGACAATTTATCATTAAAATATGAATTATTAAAGATATTTGACTTCTAATGCACCATAACTGAGTAGAGCGAAGCAAAAACTGCCTTGACCTGCCCTCAAACAACGCTTTGTAACTCTAAATCTATTTGGAGTATCGATATCATTCTTTCACCGTAAGAGACAGCAGGCTTTGGTGAACAGTCATGGAAATTTTCAGGTCTCTGTGGAAATCCATTAAAAAGATATGACGAGAGAAAAAAGTGGTTCATTTCCAGAGTTTGAAATCTGAAGAAATCTGAGCGAAGGACGAATTTCCTACCCTCAAACAAGTCCAACTCATTTCAGAATGGTAATAGGTGAGAAAGAAATTCTTGAATTGTGAGCGTCAGGAGTGTCTGAAGATATACGGGGACAAGCCTCATGTTTTAACTTCGCTTCGTTAAGGAGATATGACGATTCGAATATGCCTCTCATTACAGAAATCAAGCGGTGATTTTGAACAAGCTCTCCATTGACTTTCTATGGAGAGTTTTCCGACTTTGTGTTGGTCTGAGGAGATTTGCCAAAATTCTATAAATCTCACAACAATGACGGTGACATTTTCTGAAAGCCAGCAAAAATACCTACGTTTTGATGTATAATTTGTGGAAGTTGAGTGAAAATAGACAAAGTAGCAAACAGTTGTTCGGACATGAAGAGAAGACTGCGAAACCTAGAGTGGCACACTGGAAGCCAAGTGCATAGCAACCATAACAACGCATGTATTTTGTGAAAAATCACAATTTTGCAACTGAAAACTTAAAGAGGGATGACATGAAAACTGTAACAGATATGAAAAAGCTGAATCATACATGAATAGCCCAATAATTTGTGAACATTTTAAAGTTTGAATGGTTGTTCTAGGCGAAAGTATGAGGAAGTAGTTAAGTTTCAAAAAAGAGCAAGTTTTAGCAGAATTTTGGAAGTTTTCCATTCATTTCAATGGGACAAATTAAAGGAAAAAAGCTTAATATTTTAAAAAGTATAATAGCAAAAAATAGCAAAAATCATAGCGATCATTAGCAGAAATAGCAGAATAGTATAAAATTTGAACGGTGAAAATAGCATAAAAATTGTGGAAGTAGTTAAGTGCCAAAAAAAGCAAAAAAAAGTGGCAACTAGAATAATAATAATAATAAAGAATAAAGAGAAACAGGAACTCAATAGTGTGGATGCTTAAAGCATCCACACAATAATAATAATAACTAGAAAAATTTGCATTTCCTGCGAAAATGCAGTGTGGATGCTTAAAGCTGAAGCTGTATGCAAAAACTAGCTGAAAAAGCTGAAAAGTTGCAGAAATTGTAAAAACTTTGCAGAAGCAAAGGAACTTTGCGAAAATGGAATAACTTAGCAGAACTGCAATATCTTAGAGGAAACATAATACTTGGCAGAAATACAATAGCATAGCAGAACTTAGCAGAAATATTGTAACTTACCAGAAACTTGATAACTTCTCAAAAATACAAGAATTTAGGAGAAATAGTATAAGATAACAGAAAGAATATATTTAGCCAAAAATACTTAAGCATTACAGAAACACTATGATTTAGAAAAATAGTACAACAGAGCAGAAATACTGTGATTTACCAGAGACACTGTGATGAACCATGAATATTGTCATTTTAAATTAATACTATGTTTTAGCACAAATACTATAATTTGACAGAAATACTATCATTTGGCAGAAATACTATGTTTCAGCACAAATACTCTGGTTTAGCACAAATATTATAACATAGCAGAAATACAATTATATAGCAGAAATGCTATATTTAGAAAGAAAAATATAATATAGTAGAAATACTATGATTTAGCAGAAATACTGTAATCAGCACATATACTGTAACATGACAGAAATTCCTCCACTTAGTAGTAATACTATAACATAACACAAATGTTATGATTTGGCACAAAAACCATGATTTGGCAAAAATACTATGATTTAGCAGAAATACTACATTTAGCAGAAATACTATATTAAGCACAAATCCTATAAAAAGCAGAAATACTATATTAAGCACAAATCCTATAAAAAGCAGAAATACTATATTAAGCACAAATACTATAAAAAGCAGAAATACTGTACTATGATTTGGGAGAAAAACTATAATTAATCAGAAATACTATATTTGGTAGAAATACTATGTTTTGGCAGAAATACTATATTTACCTCAAATCCTATAAAATAGCAGAAATAGTATGATTTAGCAGAAATAGTGTATTTAGCACAAGTACCAAAAAGTAGCAGAAATACTATGATTGAGCAGAAGTACCAAGATGTAGTAAAAGTACTTTGATTTAACAGAAATACAATTATGGAGGAGTAATACTTTAAAATGGGAGAAATATTGATACACACACACATACACAGAGCCTAAAGGGAAGAGTATTTGTGCCATGGAGTGTTAACAAGAATGTGAGGTCCATATTAGAAAAGCTGGTAAAATGCTAAAAGTTTGCAGAATTGTAATAAATGATGAATATGAATTACTGGTCTGTGATAGTGTATTAATTTGTAGGGAAAAAAACACGTTGCCTAAGGTGGAATCGAACCCACGACGTTTGGGTTGTAGACCCGTGTCATTACCAACTGCGCCACTGGGAAAGAGAGCGGGCACTTTGAAAAACAGGGTGATGAGCAGTCAGAATTAGATCGCGGTGAGAGGCAAAAAGCGCCGTTTTCTGGAGTTACAAAACGTTGTGTAACTCAAAAACTAGGTGGACTAGAAGCATAATTCTTGTACTGGCTGAATCAGCGGACTTTGGTGTACTTTGACCGCAATTTTCATTGCTCTCTGTACATCTGTCGCTGAGATATGACGAGAGAAAAAACGGCAGACCTCAGATATGATTGGCTGGCTGGGAAGCCGTGCAGGATTTTTGCAGTCTATTTCTCATAGTGACGACTCCCCTCAAACAAATGACCATAATTTCCTAACCGTAGGGGCTAGAATGGTCATTCTTACACCGTTTTGTTCAGAAGAGATTGGGGAATCTTCAATTGTTGACAATTTATCATTAAAATATGAATTTTTAGAGATATATGACATGGATGACTTGTTGACTTAGAAGCCACGAATTCCCCAATATGCAAATTTGAATGCCTCAGCCCACATATATGATTGGCTGGCTGGGAAGCCGTGTAGGCCCTGATTTGTGGATTTGAATTCCTCAGCACTCAGATATGATTGGCTGGCTTAGAAGCCATGAAGGCCCCAATATGCAAATTTGAATGCCTCAGCCCACATATATGATTGGCTGGGAAGCCGTGCAGGCCCTGATTTGAAAATTTGAATGTCTCAGTCCTCACAGAGGATTGGCTGCCTGGGGACCTGGCAGAAATATATAGAAATAGTATGATTAAGCATAAATACTACATTTAGTAGAAATACTATGTTTTAGCACAAATACTATAAAAAGCAGAAATACTATAATTTAGCAGAAATACTATATTAAGCACAAATGCTATAAAAAGCAGAAATACTGTACTATGATTTGGTAGAAAAATTATAATTAATCAGAAATACTATATTTGGCACAAATCCTATAAAAAGCAGAAATACTATATTAGGCACAAATCCTATAAAAAGTAGAAATAGTATGATTAAGCATAAATACTACATTTAGTAAAAATACTATGTTTTAGCACAAATAGTATAAAAAGCAGAAATACTATAATTGAGCAGAAACACTATATTAGGCACAAATCCTATGAAAAGCAGAAATAGTATGATTTAGCAGAAATACTGTATTTAGCACAAGTACCGAAAAGTAGCAGAAATACTATGATTAAGCAGAATAGTAATAACTTACAAAATTACAAATATGGACGCATATTGAAATGCAAATGCACAGAGGGACACACAAACACAGGCTCTAATCCAGTCAAGCAGTCTAACTATATTCAATTTAAATCCTACAATGACATGCTGCCAAATAAGGGTAGGGTTCTCTCTCTCCCACTAAACACACACACACACACACACACACACACACACACACACACACACACACACTCACTCACTCACTCACTCACACACAGAGGGTGAGAGAAGTAAGTTTGTAGTTCAGTCAAGCAGGCTGGGAGCTGCTGAATTTGAATCCACCAATCAGAGAGCCTGTGCACTTTTTCCCGCCAAAATAGGTGCACGCAGCACAGAGAGACACAGGAATTTTGCAGTCTATTTCTCATAATGATGACTCCCCTCAAACAAATGACCATAATTTCCTAACCGTAGGGGCTAGAACGGTCATTCTTACACCGTTTTGTTCAGAAGAGATGGGGGAATCTTCCAGTGTTGACAATTTATCATTAAAATATGAATTATTAAAGATATTTGACTTCTAATGCACCATAACTGAGTAGAGCGAAGCAAAAACTGCCTTGACCTGCCCTCAAACAACGCTTTGTAACTCTAAATCTATTTGGAGTATCGATATCATTCTTTCACCGTAAGAGACAGCAGGCTTTGGTGAACAGTCATGGAAATTTTCAGGTCTCTGTGGAAATCCATTAAAAAGATATGACGAGAGAAAAAAGTGGTTCATTTCCAGAGTTTGAAATCTGAAGAAATCTGAGCGAAGGACGAATTTCCTACCCTCAAACAAGTCCAACTCATTTCAGAATGGTAATAGGTGAGAAAGAAATTCTTGAATTGTGAGCGTCAGGAGTGTCTGAAGATATACGGGGACAAGCCTCATGTTTTAACTTCGCTTCGTTAAGGAGATATGACGATTCGAATATGCCTCTCATTACAGAAATCAAGCGGTGATTTTGAACAAGCTCTCCATTGACTTTCTATGGAGAGTTTTCCGACTTTGTGTTGGTCTGAGGAGATTTGCCAAAATTCTATAAATCTCACAACAATGACGGTGACATTTTCTGAAAGCCAGCAAAAATACCTACGTTTTGATGTATAATTTGTGGAAGTTGAGTGAAAATAGACAAAGTAGCAAACAGTTGTTCGGACATGAAGAGAAGACTGCGAAACCTAGAGTGGCACACTGGAAGCCAAGTGCATAGCAACCATAACAACGCATGTATTTTGTGAAAAATCACAATTTTGCAACTGAAAACTTAAAGAGGGATGACATGAAAACTGTAACAGATATGAAAAAGCTGAATCATACATGAATAGCCCAATAATTTGTGAACATTTTAAAGTTTGAATGGTTGTTCTAGGCGAAAGTATGAGGAAGTAGTTAAGTTTCAAAAAAGAGCAAGTTTTAGCAGAATTTTGGAAGTTTTCCATTCATTTCAATGGGACAAATTAAAGGAAAAAAGCTTAATATTTTAAAAAGTATAATAGCAAAAAATAGCAAAAATCATAGCGATCATTAGCAGAAATAGCAGAATAGTATAAAATTTGAACGGTGAAAATAGCATAAAAATTGTGGAAGTAGTTAAGTGCCAAAAAAAGCAAAAAAAAGTGGCAACTAGAATAATAATAACTAGAAAAATTTGCATTTCCTGCGAAAATGCAGTGTGGATGCTTTAAAGCTGAAGCTGTATGCAAAAACTAGCTGAAAAAGCTGAAAAGTTGCAGAAATTGTAAAAACTTTGCAGAAGCAAAGGAACTTTGCGAAAATGGAATAACTTAGCAGAACTGCAATATCTTAGAGGAAACATAATACTTGGCAGAAATACAATAGCATAGCAGAACTTAGCAGAAATATTGTAACTTACCAGAAACTTGATAACTTCTCAAAAATACAAGAATTTAGGAGAAATAGTATAAGATGACAGAAAGAGTATATTTAGCCAAAAATACTTAAGCATTACAGAAACACTATGATTTAGAAAAATAGTACAACAGAGCAGAAATACTGTGATTTACCAGAGACACTGTGATGAACTATGAATATTGTCATTTTAAATTAATACTATGTTTTAGCACAAATACTATAATTTGACAGAAATACTATCATTTGGCAGAAATACTATGTTTCAGCACAAATACTCTGGTTGAGCACAAATATTATAACATAGCAGAAATATAATTATATAGCAGAAATGCTATATTTAGAAAGAAAAATATAATATAGTAGAAATAGTATGATTTAGCAGAAATACTACAATATAGCATAATAACAATGATTTAGAACAAATACTATGATTGAGCAGAATAGTAATAACTTAAGTGAAAATACTGGAAAAGTAAGATGACAAGCTGAAAAAAAAACGGAACATGGTTAAGTTCCCTCAAAACTAATTGTTGTTCACCTGTGAAAAAAAAATAAAGAAATAAAAATAAATTTAAAAAACAAGAAGGAGCAGCCAACAGATACACACAAAATCAAATATGTATACACAAATGCACAGAGAGAGAGACACACGGAGGGTCTATGCCAGTCAACCAGCCTGAATATATTATATTTTTTTCCAACAATGAGATGCTGCCCTAAAGTGGGTCTCTCTCTCTCTCTCTCTCTGTCACACAAACACAGACACACACACAAGATCCAATTCAGTCAACCAGTCTTAATATATTGAATTTGAATCTTAAAATGAGATCATCCCATAAAAAGGCTCTCTCTCTCTCTCTCTCTCTGTCACACAAACACAGACACACACACAAGATCCAATTCAGTCAACCAGTCAAAATATATTGAATTTAAATCTTACAATGAGATCATCCCATAAAAAGGCTTTCTCTCTCTCTCTCTCTGTCTCACACACACACACACACACACACACACAAGATCCAATTCAGTCAACCAGTCTAAATATATTGAATTTGAATCTTACAATGAGATCATCCCATAAAAAGGCTCTCTCTCTCTCTCTCTCTCTCTCTCTCTCTCTGTCACACACACACACACACACACACACAAGATCCAATTCAGTCAACCAGTCTAAATATATTGAATTTGAATCTTACAATGAGATCATCCCATAAAAAGGCTCTCTCTCTCTCTCTCTCTCTGTCACACAAACACAGACACACACACAAGATCCAATTCAGTCAACCAGTCTAAATATATTGAATTTGAATCTTACAATGAGATCATCCCATAAAAAGGCTCTCTCTCTCTCTCTCTCTCTCTCTCTGTCACACACACACACACACACACACACACACACACACACACACACACACAGGGAGAGAGAAGCAAGTTTTCAGTCAAGCAGGCTGGGAGCTGCTGAATTTGAATCCACCAATCAGAGAGGCTGTGCACTTTTTCCCGCCAAAACAGGTGCACGCAGCACAGAGAGAGACACAGGATTTTTGCAGTCTATTTCTCATAATGACGACTCCCCTCAAACAAATGACCATAATTTCCTAACCGTAGGGGCTAGAACGGTCATTCTTACACTGTGTTGTTCAGAAGAGATGGGGGAATCTTCAAGTGTTGACAATTTATCATTAAAATATGAATTTTTAGAGATATATGACATGGATGACTTGTTGGCTGGGAAGCCGTGCAGGCCCTGATTTGAAAATTTGAATGTCTCAGTCCTCACAGAGGATTGGCTGGCTGGGGATATGGCAGAAATATATAGAAATAGTATGATTAAGCATAAATACTACATTTAGTAGAAATAGTATGTTTTAGCACAAATACTATAAAAAGAAGAAATACTATAATTTAGCAGAAATACTATATTAAGCACAAATCCTATAAAAAGCAGAAATACTATATTAGGCACAAATCCTATAAAAAGCAGAAATAGTATGATTAAGCATAAATACTACATTTAGTAGAAATACTATGTTTCAGCACAAATACTCTGGTTTAGCACAAATATTATAACATAGCAGAAATATAATTATATAGCAGAAATGCTATATTTAGAAAGAAAAATATAATATAGTAGAAATACTATGATTTAGCAGAAATACTGTAATCAGCACATATACTGTAACATGACAGAAATTCCTCCACTTAGTAGTAATACTATAACATAACACAAATGTTATGATTTGGCACAAAAACCATGATTTGGCAAAAATACTATGATTTAGCAGAAATACTATGATTGAGCAGAAGTACTAAGATGTAGTAAAAGTACTTTGATTTAACAGAAATACAATTATGGAGGAGTAATACTTTAAAATGGGAGAAATATTGATACACACACACACACACACATACAGAGCCTAAAGGGAAGAGTATTTGTGCCATGGAGTGTTAACAAGAATTTGAGGTCCATATTAGAAAAGCTGGTAAAATCCTAAAAGTTTGCAGAATTGTAATAAATGATGAATATGAATTACTGGTCTGTGGTAGTGTATTAATTTGTAGGGAAAAAAACATGTTGCCTAAGGTGGAATCGAACCCACCACGTTTGGGTTGCAGACCCGTGTCATTACCAACTGCGCCACTGGGAAAGAGAGCGGGCGCCTTGAAAAACAGGGTGATGAGCAGTCAGAATTAGATCGCGGTGAGAGGCAAAAAGCGCCGTTTTTTGGAGTTACAACACGTTGTGTAACTCAAAAACTAGGTGGACTAGAAGCATAATTCTTGTACTGGCTGAATCAGCGGACTTTGGTGTACTTTGACCGCGATTTTCATTGCTCTCTGTACATTTGTCGCTGAGATATGACGAGAGAAGAAACGGCAGACCTCAGATATGATTGGCTGGCTGGGAAGCCGTGCAGGATTTTTGCAGTCTATTTCTCATAGTGACGACTCCCCTCAAACAAATGACCATAATTTCCTAACCGTAGGGGCTAGAACGGTCATTCTTACACCGTTTTGTTCAGAAGAGATTGGGGAATCTTCAAGTGTTGACAATTTATCATTAAAATATGAATTTTTAGAGATATATGACATGGATGACTTGTTGACTTAGAAGCCACGAATTCCCCAATATGCAAATTTGAATGCCTCAGCCCACATATATGATTGGCTGGCTGGGAAGCCGTGCAGGCCCTGATTTGTGGATTTGAATTCCTCAGCCCTCAGATATGATTGGCTGGCTTAGAAGCCATGAAGGCCCCAATATGCAAATTTGAATGCCTCAGCCCACATATATGATTGGCTGGCTGGGAAGCCGTGCAGGCCCTGATTTGTGGATTTGAATTCCTCAGCCCTCAGATATGATTGGCTGGCTTAGAAGCCATGAAGGCCCCAATATGCAAATTTGAATGCCTCAGCCCACATATATGATTGGCAGGCCCTGATTTGAAAATTTGAATGTCTCAGTCCTCACAGAGGATTGGCTGCCTGGGGACCTGGCAGAAATATATAGAAATAGTATGATTAAGCATAAATACTACATTTAGTAGAAATACTATGTTTTAGCACAAATACTATAAAAAGAAGAAATACTATAATTTAGCAGAAATATTATATTAAGCACAAATCCTATAAAAAGCAGAAATACTATATTAAGCAATATAAATATCCTATAAAAATCTTATAAAAAGCAAAAATACTGTACTATGATTTGGTAGAAAAATTATAATTAATCAGAAATACTATATTTGGCACAAATCTTATAAAATAGCAGAAATAGTATGATTTAGCACAATAGTAATAACTTAAACAGAAAAATTGGAAAAGCAAAATGGACAGCTGAAAAAAGGGTGAGAGAAGTAAGTTTCTAGCTCAGTCAAGCAGGCTGGGAGCTGCTGAATTTGAATCCACCAATCAGAGAGCCTGTGCACTTTTTCCCGCCAAAACAGGTGCACGCAGCACAGAGAGACACAGGATTTTTGCAGTCTATTTCTCATAATGACGACTCCCCTCAAACAAATGACCATAATTTCCTAACCGTAGGGGCTAGAACGGTCATTCTACCACCGTTTTGTTCAGAAGAGATGGGGGAATCTTCAAGTGTTGACAATTTATCATTAAAATATGAATTTTTAGAGATATATGACATGGATGACTTGTTGGCTTAGAAGCCACGAATTCCCTAATATGCAAATTTGAATGCCTCAGCCCACATATATGATTGGCTGGCTGGGAAGCCGTGCAGGCCCTGATTTGTGGATTTGAATTCCTCAGCCCTCAGATATGATTGGCTGACTTAGAAGCCATGAAGGCCCCAATATGCAAATTTGAATGCCTCAGCCCACATATATGATTGGCTGGGAAGCCGTGCAGGCCCTGATTTGAAAATTTGAATGTCTCAGTCCTCACAGAGGATTGGCTGCCTGGGGACCTGGCAGAAATATATAGAAATAGTATGATGAAGCATAAATACTATAAAAAGCAGAAATACTATATTAAGCACAAATCCTATAAAAAGCAGAAATACTATATTAAGCACAAATCCTATAAAAAGCAGAAATAGTATATTAAGCAATATAAATATCCTTTAAAAATCCTATAAAAAGCAAAAATACTGTACTATGATTTGGTAGAAAAACTATAATTAATCAGAAATACTCTATTTGGCAGGAATACTATATTTAGCACAAATCTTATAAAATATCAGAAATAGTATGATTAAGCATAAATACTACATTTAGTAGAAATACTATGTTTTAGCACAAATACTATAAAAAGCAGAAATACTATAATTTAGCAGAAATACTATATTAAGCACAAATATTATAAAAAGCAGAAAAACTATATTAAGCACAAATCCTATAAAAAGCATAAATACTATATTAGGCACAAATTCTATAAAAAGCAGAAATAGTATGATTAAGCATAAATACTATATTTAGCAGAAATACTATGTTTTAGCACAAATAGTATAAAAAGGAGAAATACTATATTAAGCACAAATCCTATAAAAAGCAGAAATACTATATTAAGCACAAATCCTATAAAAAGCAGAAATACTATATTAAGCACAAATCCTATAAAAAGCAGAAATACTATATTAAGCACAAATCCTATAAAAAGCAGAAATAGTATATTAAGCAATATAAATATCCTATAAAAATCCTATAAAAAGCAAAAATACTGTACTATGATTTGGTAGAAAAACTATAATTAATCAGAAATACTCTATTTGGTAGGAATACTATATTTAGCACAAATCTTATAAAATATCAGAAATAGTATGATTAAGCATAAATACTACATTTAGTAGAAATACTATGTTTTAGCACAAATACTATAAAAAGCAGAAATACTATAATTTAGCAGAAATACTATATTAAGCACAAATATTATAAAAAGCAGAAAAACTATATTAAGCACAAATCCTATAAAAAGCATAAATCCTATATTAGGCACAAATCCTATAAAAAGCAGAAATAGTATGATTAAGCATAAATACTACATTTAGTAGAAATACTATGTTTTAGCACAAATAGTATAAAAAGCAGAAATTCTATAATATAGCAGAAATACTATATTAGGCACAAATCCTATGAAAAGCAGAAATAGTATGATTTAGCAGAAATACTGTATTTAGCACAAGTACCGAAAAGTAGCAGAAATACTATGATTTAGCAGAATAGTAATAACTTACAAAATTACAAATATGGACGCATATTGAAACACAAATGCACAGAGGGACACACAAACACAGGCTCTAATCCAGTCAACCAGTCTAACTATATTCAATTTAAATCCTACAATGACATGCTGCCAAATAAGGGTAGGGTTCTCTCTCTCTCACTAAACACACACACACACACACACACACACACACACACACACACACACACACACACAGGGAGAGAGAAGCAAGTTTTCAGTCAAGCTGCCTGGGAGCTGCTAAATTTGAATCCACCAATCAGAGAGCCTGTGCACTTTTTCCCGCCAAAACAGGTGCAGGCAGCACAGAGAGACACAGGATTTTTGCAGTCTATTTCTCATAATGACGACTCCCCTCAAACAAATGACCATAATTTCCTAACCGTAGGGGCTAGAATGGTCATTCTTACACCGTTTTGTTCAGAAGAGATTGGGGAATCTTCAAGTGTTGACAATTTATCATTAAAATATGAATTATTAAAGATATTTGACTTGTAATGCACCATAACTGAGTAGAGGCGAAGCAAAAACTGCCTTGACCTGCCCTCAAACAACGCTTTCTAACTCTAAATCTATTTGGAGTATCGATATCATTCTTTCACCGTAAGAGACAGCAGGCTTTGGTGAACAGTCATGGAAATTTTCAGGTCTTTGTGGAAATCTATCAAAAAGATATGACGAGAGAAAAAAGTGGTTCATTTCCAGAGTTTGAAATCTGAAGAAATCTGAGCGAAGGACGAATTTCCTACCCTCAAACAAGTCCAACTCATTTCAGAATGGTAATAGGTGAGAAAGAAATTCTTGAATTGTGAGCGTCAGGAGTGTCTGAAGATATACGGGGACAAGCCTCATGTTTTAACTTCGCTTCGTTAAGGAGATATGACGATTCGAATATGCCTCTCATTACAGAAATCAAGCGGTGATTTTGAACAAACTCTCCATTGACTTTCTATGGAGAGTTTTGCGACTTTGTGTTGGTCTGAGGAGATTTGCCAAAATTCTATAAATCTCACAACAATGATGGTGACATTTTCTGAAAGCCAGCAAAAATACCTACGTTTTGATGTATAATTTGTGGAAGTTGAGTGAAAATTGAGCAAGTAGCAAACAGTTGTTCGGACATGAAGAGAAGACTGCAAAACCTAGAGTGGCACACTGGAAGCCAAGTGCATAGCAACCATAACAACGCATGTATTTTGTGAAAAATCTAAATTTTGCAACTCAAAACTTAAAGAGGGATGAGATGAAAACTGTAACAGATATGAAAAAGCTGAATCATACATGAATAGCCCAATAATTTGTGAACATTTTAAAGTTTGAATGGTTGTTCTAGGCGAAAGTATGAGGAAGTAGTTAAGTTTCAAAAAAGAGCAAGTTTTAGCAGAATTTTGGAAGTTTTCCATTCATTTCAATGGGACAAATTAAAGGAAAAAAGCTTAATATTTTAAAAAGTATAATAGCAAAAAATAGCAAAAATCATAGCGATCATTAGCAGAAATAGCAGAATAGTATAAAATTTGAACGGTGAAAATAGCATAAAAATTGTGGAAGTAGTTAAGTGCCAAAAAAAAGCACAAAAAGTGGCAACTAGAATAATAATAACTAGAAAAATTTGCATTTCCTGCGAAAATGCAGTGTGGATGCTTTAAAGCTGAAGCTGTCTGCAAAAACTAGCTGAAAAAGCTGAAAAGTTGCAGAAATTGTAAAAACTTTGCAGAAGCAAAGGAACTTTGCTAAAATGGAATAACTTAGCAGAACTGCAATATCTTAGAGGAAACATAATACTTGGCAGAAATACATTAGCATAGCAGAACTTAGCAGAAATATTGTAACTTACCAGAAACATGATAACTTCTCAAAAATACAAGAATTTAGGAGAAATAGTATAAGATAACAGAAAGAATATAGTTAGCCAAAAATACTTAAGCATTACAGAAACACTATGATTTAGAAAAATAGTACAACAGAGCAGAAATACTGTGATTTACCAGAGACACTGTGATGAACTATGAATATTGTAATTTTAAATTAATACTATGTTTTAGCACAAATACTATCATTTGATAGAAATACTATCATTTGGCAGAAATACTATGTTTCAGCACAAATACTCTGGTTTAGCACAAATATTATAACATAGCAGAAATACAATTATATAGCAGAAATGCTATATTTAGAAAGAAAAAATATAATATAGTAGAAATAGTATGATTTAGCAGAAATACTACAATATAGCATAATAACAATGATTTAGAACAAATACTATGATTGAGCAGAATAGTAATAACTTAAGTGAAAATACTGGAAAAGTAAGATGACAAGCTGAAAAAAAAAAGGAACATGGTTAAGTTCCCTCAAAACTAATTGTTGTTCACCTGTGAAAAAAAAATAAAGAAATAAAAATAAATTTAAAAAACAAGAAGGAACAGCCAACAGATACACACAAAATCAAATATGTATACACAAATGCACAGAGAGAGAGACACACGGAGGGTCTATGCCAGTCAACCAGTCTGAATATATTATATTTTTTTCCAACAATGAGATGCTGCCCTAAAGAGGGTCTCTCTCTCTCTCTCTCTCATGCACACAGACACACACACACAGGGAGAGAGAAGCATGTTTTCAGTCAAGCAGCCTAGGAGCTGCTAAATTTGAATCCACCAATCAGAGAGGCTGTGTACTTTTTCCCGCCAAAACAGGTGCACACACGCAGCACAGAGACAGGATTTTTGTAGTCTATTTCTCATAGTGAGGATTCCCCTCAAACAAATGACCATAATTTCCTAACTGTATTGGCCAGAACGGTCATTCTTACACCGTTTTGTTCAGAAGAGATGGGGGAATCGTCAACTGTTGACAATTTATCATTAAAATATGGATTTTTAGAGATATATGACATCGATGACTTGTTGGCTTAGAAGCCACGAAGGCCCCAATATGCAAATTTGAATGCCTCAGCCCACATATATGATTGGCTGGCTGGGAAGCCGTCCAGGCCCTGATTTGTAAATTTGAATTTCTCATCCCTAAGATATGATTGGCTGGCTGGGAAGCCGTGCAGGCCCTGATATGTAAATTTGAATGCCTGAGTCCTCACAGAGGATTGGCTGCCTGGGGACCTGGCAGAAATATATAGAAATACTATGATTAAGCATAAATACTACATTTAGCAGAAATACTATATTAAGCACAAATCCTATAATAAGCAGAAGTATTATATTAAGCACAAATCCTATAAAAAGCAGAAATACTATATTAAGCATATAAATATCCTATAAAAATCCTATAAAAAGCAAAAATACTGTACTATGATTTGGTAGAAAAACTATAATTAATCAGAAATACTATATTTAGCACAAATCTTATAAAACAGCAGAAAGGCTATGATTTAGCACAATAGTAATAACTTAAACAGAAAAATTGGAAAAGCAAAATGGACAGCTGAAAAAATGCTGAACATGCTAAGGGTCCCTCAAATATACTTGTTAAATGAAAAAAATAGGCAAAAAAAAATATAACAGCCACACAATCACAAATATGGACACATATGGAAACACACATGCACAGAGAGAGACACACACAAGATCCAATTCAGTCAACCAGTCTAAATATATTGAATTTAAATCTTACAATGAGATCATCCCATAAAAAGGCTTTCTCTCTTTCTCTCTTTCTCTGTCTGTCACACACACACACACACACACACACACACACACACACACACAAGATCCAATTCAGTCAACCAGTCTAAATATATTGAATTTAAATCTTACAATGAGATCATCCCATAAAAAGGCTTTCTCTGTCTCTCTCTCTCTCTCTCTCTCTCTCTGTCACACACACACACACACACATACACACACACACACACACACACACACACACACACACACACACACACACACACACAGAGGGAGAGAGAAGTAAGTTTCTAGCTCAGTCAAGCAGCCTGGGAGCTGCTGAATTTGAATCCACCAATCAGAGAGCCTGTGCACTTTTTCCCGCCAAAACAGGTGCACGCAGCACAGAGAGACAGGAGTTTTGCAGTCTATTTCTCATAGTGACGACTCCCCTCAAACAAATGACCATAATTTCCTAACCGTAGGGGCTAGAACGGTCATTCTTACACCGTTTTGTTCAGAAGAGATGGGGGAATCTTCCAGTGTTTACAATTTATCATTAAAATATGAATTATTAAAGATATTTGACTTCTAATGCACCATAACTGAGTAGAGCAAAGAAAAAACTGCCTTGACTTGCCCTCCAACAACGCTTTCTAACTCTAAATCTATTTGGAGTATCAATATCATTCTTTCACCGTAAGAGACAGCAGGCTTTGGTGAACAGTCATGGAAATTTTCAGGTCTCTGTGGAAATCCATTAAAAAGATATGACGAGAGAAAAAAGTGGTTCATTTCCAGAATTTGAAATCTGAAGAAATCTGAGCGAAGGACGAATTTCCTACCCTCAAACAAGTCTAACTCATTTCAGAACGGTAATAGGTGAGAAAATAATTCTTGAATTGTGAGCGTCAGGAGTGTCTGAAGATATACTGGGACAAGCCTCATGTCTTAACTTTGCTTCGTTAAGGAGATATGACGATTCGAATATGCCTCTCATTACAGAAATCAAGCGGTGATTTTGAACAAGCTCTCCATTGACTTTCTATGGAGAGTTTTGCGACTTTGTGTTGGTCTGAGGAGATTTGCCAAAATTCTATAAATCCCACAACAATGATAGTGACATTTTCGGAAAGCCAGCAAAAATACCTACGTTTTCATGTATAATTTGTGGAAGTTGAGTGAAAATTGAGCAAGTAGCAAGAAGTTGTTCGGACATGAAGAGAAGACTGCAAAACCTTCAGTGGCACACTGGAAGCCAAGTGCATAGCAACCATAACAACGCATGTATTTTGTGAAAAATCACAATTTTGCAACTGAAAACTTTAAGAGGCATAAAAGTAAAACGGTAAAAGATTTGAAAAAACTGATTTATACCTGAATAGCCCAATAATTTGAGAACATTTTAAAGTTTGAATGGTTGTTCTACGTGAAAATATGAGGAAGTAGTTAAGTTTCAAAAACAAGCAAATTTTAGCAGAATTGCAGAAGTTTCCCATTCATTTCAATGGGAAAAATTAAGCTTAATATTTTAAAAAGTATAATAGTGAAAAATACCAAAAGTCATAGCACACATTAGCAGAAATAGCAGAATAGTTTAAAATTTGAACGGTGAAAATCGGCTGAAAATTGTGGAAGTAGTTAAGTGCCAAAAAGTGTACGGAAGTCCCAAGAGGAACTCAATAGTGTGGATGCTTAAAGCATCCACACAACTAGAAAAATTTGCATTTCCTGCGAAAATGCAGTGTGGATGCTTTAAAGCTGAAGCTGTATGCAAAAACTAGCTGAAAAAGCTGAAAAGTTGCAGAAATTGTAAAAACTTTGCAGAAGCAAAGGAACTTTGCTAAAATGGAATAACTTAGCAGAACTGCAATATCTTAGAGGAAACATAATACTTGGCAGAAATGCAATAGCATAGCAGAACTTTGCAGAAATATTGTAACTTACCAGAAACATGATAACTTCTCAAAAATACAAGAATTTAGGAGAAATAGTATAAGATAACAGAAAGAATATATTTAGCCAAAAATACTTAAACATTACGGAAACACTATGATTTAGAAAAATAGTACAACATAGCAGAAATACTGTGTTTTACCAGAGACACTGTGATGAACTATGAATATTGTCATTTTAAATTAATACTATGTTTTAGCACAAATACTATAATTTGACAGAAATACTATCATTTGGCAGAAATACTATGTTTCAGCACAAATACTCTGGTTTAGCACAAATATTATAACATAGCAGAAATACAATTATATAGCAGAAATGCTATATTTAGAAAGAAAAATATAATATAGTAGAAATAGTATGATTTAGCAGAAATACTACAATATAGCATAATAACAATGATTTAGAACAAATACTATGATTGAGCAGAATAGTAATAACTTAAGAGAAAATACTGGAAAAGTAAGATGACAAGCTGAAAAAAAAACGGAACATGGTTAAGTTCCCTCAAAACTAATTGTTGTTCACCTGTGAAAAAAAATAAAGAAATAAAAATAAATTTAAAAAACAAGAAGGAACAGCCAACAGATACACACAAAATCAAATATGTATACACAAATGCACAGAGAGAGAGACACACGGAGGGTCTATGCCAGTCAACCAGTCTGAATATATTATATTTTTTTCCAACAATGAGATGCTGCCCTAAAGAGGGTGTCTCTCTCTCTCTCTCTCTCTCATGCACACACACACACACACACACACACAGGGAGAGAGAAGCATGTTTTCAGTCAAGCAGCCTGTGAGCTGCTGAATTTGAATCCACAGAGGCTGTGTACTTTTTCCCGCCAAAACAGGTGCACACACGCAGCACAGAGACAGGATTTTTGTAGTCTATTTCTCATAGTGAGGATTTCCCCTCAAACAAATGACCATAATTTCCTAACCGTAGGGGCTAGAACGGTCATTCTTACACCGTTTTGTTCAGAAGAGATGGGGAAATCGTCAAGTGTTGACAATTTATCATTAAAATATGAATTTTTAGAGATATATGACATAGATGACTTGTTGACTTAGAAGCCACGAATTCCCCAATATGCAAATTTGAATGCCTCAGCCCACATATATGATTGGCTGGCTGGGAAGCCGTGCAGGCCCTGATTTGTGGATTTGAATTCCTCAGCCCTCAGATATGATTGGCTGGCTTAGAAGCCATGAAGGCCCCAATATGCAAATTTGAATGCCTCAGCCCACATATAAGATTGGCTGGGAAGCCGTGCAGGCCCTGATTTGAAAATTTGAATGTCTCAGTCCTCACAGAGGATTGGCTGCCTGGGGACCTGGCAGAAATATATAGAAATAGTATGATTAAACATAAATACTACATTTAGTAGAAATACTATTTTTTCAGCACAAATACTATAAAAAGCAGAAATACTATAATTTAGCAGAAATACTATATTAAGCACAAATCCTATAAAAAGCAGAAATACTGTACTATGATTTGGTAGAAAAATTATAATTAATCAGAAATACTATATTTGGCACAAATCCTATAAAAAGCAGAAATAGTATGATTAAGCATAAATACTACATTTAGTAAAAATACTATGTTTTAGCACAAATAGTATAAAAAGCAGAAATACTATAATTGAGAAGAAATACTATATTAGGCACAAATCCTATGAAAAGCAGAAATAGTATGATTTAGCAGAAATACTGTATTTAGCACAAGTACCGAAAAGTAGCAGAAATACTATGATTTAGCAGAATAGTAATAACTTACAAAATTACAAATATGGACGCATATTGAAATGCAAATGCACAGAGGGACACACAAACACAGGCTCTAATCCAGTCAAGCAGTCTAACTATATTCAATTTAAATCCTACAATGACATGCTGCCAAATAAGGGTAGGTTTCACTCTCTCCCACTAAACACACACACACACACACACACACACACACACACACACACACACACACACACACACAAGATCCAATTCAGTCAACCAGTCTAAATATATTGAATTTGAATCTTACAATGAGATCATCCCATAAAAAGGCTTTCTCTCTCTCTCTCTCTCTCGCTGTCACACAAACACATACACACACACACACACACACAAGATCCAATTCAGTCAACCAGTCTAAATATATAGAATTTAAATCTTACAATGACATCATCTCATAAAAAGGCTCTATCTCTCTCTCTCTCTCTGTCACACACACACACACACACACACACACAAGATCCAATTGAGTCAACCAGTCTAAATATATTGAATTTGAATCTTACAATGACATCATCCCATAAAAAGTCTCTCTCTCTCTCTCTCTCTGTCACACACACACACACACACACACACACACACACACACACACACACACACACACACAAGATCCAATTCAGTCAACCAGTCTAAATATATTGAATTTGAATCTTACAATGAGATCATCCCATAAAAAGGCTCTCTCTCTCTCTCTCTCTCTCTGTCACACACACACACACACACACACACACACACACACACACACTCACTCACTCACTCACTCACACACAGAGGGTGAGAGAAGTAAGTTTGTAGTTCAGTCAAGCAGGCTGGGAGCTGCTGAATTTGAATCCACCAATCAGAGAGGCTGTGCACTTTTTCCCGCCAAAACAGGTGCACGCAGCACAGAGAGACACAGGATTTTTGCAGTCTATTTCTCATAATGATGACTCCCCTCAAACAAATGACCATAATTTCCTAACCGTAGGGGCTAGAACGGTCATTCTTACACCGTTTTGTTCAGAAGAGATGGGGGAATCTTCCAGTGTTGACAATTTATCATTAAAATATGAATTATTAAAGATATTTGACTTCTAATGCACCATAACTGAGTAGAGCAAAGCAAAAACTGCCTTGACCTGCCCTCAAACAACGCTTTGTAACTCTAAATCTATTTGGAGTATCGATATCATTCTTTCACCGTAAGAGACAGCAGGCTTTGGTGAACAGTCATGGAAATTTTCAGGTCTCTGTGGAAAACCATCAAAAAGATATGACGAGAGAAAAAAGTGGTTCATTTCCAGAGTTTGAAATCTGAAGAAATCTGAGCGAAGGACGAATTTCCTACCCTCAAACAAGTCCAACTCATTTCAGAACGGTAATAGGTGAGAAAGAAATTCTTGAATTGTGAGCGTCAGGAGTGTCTGAAGATATACGGGGACAAGCCTCATGTTTTAACTTCGCTTCGTTAAGGAGATATGACGATTCGAATATGCCTCTCATTACAGAAATCAAGCGGTGATTTTGAACAAGCTCTCCATTGACTTTCTATGGAGAGTTTTCCGACTTTGTGTTGGTCTGAGGAGATTTGCCAAAATTCTATAAATCTCACAACAATGATGGTGACATTTTCTGAAAGCCAGCAAAAATACCTACGTTTTGATGTATAATTTGTGGAAGTTGAGTGAAAATTGAGCAAGTAGCAAACAGTTGTTCGGACATGAAGAGAAGACTGCGAAACCTAGAGTGGCACACTGGAAGCCAAGTGCATAGCAACCATAACAACGCATGTATTTTGTGAAAAATCACAATTTTGCAACAGAAAACTTAAAGAGGGATAAGATGAAAACTGTAACAGATATGAAAAAGCTGAATCATACATGAATAGCCCAATAATTTGTGAACATTTTAAAGTTTGAATGGTTGTTCTAGGCGAAAGTATGAGGAAGTAGTTAAGTTTCAAAAAAGAGCAAGTTTTAGCAGAATTTTGGAAGTTTTCCATTCATTTCAATGGGACAAATTAAAGGAAAAAAGCTTAATATTTTAAAAAGTATAATAGCAAAAAATAGCAAAAATCATAGCGATCATTAGCAGAAATAGCAGAATAGTATAAAATTTGAACGGTGAAAATAGCATAAAAATTGTGGAAGTAGTTAAGTGCCAAAAAAAAGCAGAAAAAGTGGCAACTAGAATAATAATAATAATAATAATAATAATAATAAAGAATAAAGAGAAACAGGAACTCAATAGTGTGGATGCTTAAAGCATCCACACAATAACTAGAAAAATTTGCATTTCCTGCGAAAATGCAGTGTGGATGCTTAAAGCTGAAGCTGTATGCAAAAACTAGCTGAAAAAGCTGAAAAGTTGCAGAAATTGTAAAAACTTTGCAGAAGCAAAGGAACTTTGCGAAAATGGAATAACTTAGCAGAACTGCAATATCTTAGAGGAAACATAATACTTGGCAGAAATACAATAGCATAGCAGAACTTAGCAGAAATATTGTAACTTACCAGAAACTTGATAACTTCTCAAAAATACAAGAATTTAGGAGAAATAGTATAAGATAACAGAAAGAATATATTTAGCCAAAAATACTTAAGCATTACAGAAACACTATGATTTAGAAAAATAGTACAACAGAGCAGAAATACTGTGATTTACCAGAGACACTGTGATGAACCATGAATATTGTCATTTTAAATTAATACTATGTTTTAGCACAAATACTATAATTTGACAGAAATACTATCATTTGGCAGAAATACTATGTTTCAGCACAAATACTCTGGTTTAGCACAAATATTATAACATAGCAGAAATACAATTATATAGCAGAAATGCTATATTTAGAAAGAAAAATATAATATAGTAGAAATACTATGATTTAGCAGAAATACTGTAATCAGCACATATACTGTAACATGACAGAAATTCCTCCACTTAGTAGTAATACTATAACATAACACAAATGTTATGATTTGGCACAAAAACCATGATTTGGCAAAAATACTATGATTTAGCAGAAATACTACATTTAGCAGAAATACTATATTAAGCACAAATCCTATAAAAAGCAGAAATACTATATTAAGCACAAATCCTATAAAAAGCAGAAATACTATATTAAGCACAAATACTATAAAAAGCAGAAATACTGTACTATGATTTGGGAGAAAAACTATAATTAATCAGAAATACTATATTTGGTAGAAATACTATGTTTTGGCAGAAATACTATATTTACCTCAAATCCTATAAAATAGCAGAAATAGTATGATTTAGCAGAAATAGTGTATTTAGCACAAGTACCAAAAAGTAGCAGAAATACTATGATTGAGCAGAAGTACCAAGATGTAGTAAAAGTACTTTGATTTAACAGAAATACAATTATGGAGGAGTAATACTTTAAAATGGGAGAAATATTGATACACACACACATACACAGAGCCTAAAGGGAAGAGTATTTGTGCCATGGAGTGTTAACAAGAATGTGAGGTCCATATTAGAAAAGCTGGTAAAATGCTAAAAGTTTGCAGAATTGTAATAAATGATGAATATGAATTACTGGTCTGTGATAGTGTATTAATTTGTAGGGAAAAAAACACGTTGCCTAAGGTGGAATCGAACCCACGACGTTTGGGTTGTAGACCCGTGTCATTACCAACTGCGCCACTGGGAAAGAGAGCGGGCACTTTGAAAAACAGGGTGATGAGCAGTCAGAATTAGATCGCGGTGAGAGGCAAAAAGCGCCGTTTTCTGGAGTTACAAAACGTTGTGTAACTCAAAAACTAGGTGGACTAGAAGCATAATTCTTGTACTGGCTGAATCAGCGGACTTTGGTGTACTTTGACCGCAATTTTCATTGCTCTCTGTACATCTGTCGCTGAGATATGACGAGAGAAAAAACGGCAGACCTCAGATATGATTGGCTGGCTGGGAAGCCGTGCAGGATTTTTGCAGTCTATTTCTCATAGTGACGACTCCCCTCAAACAAATGACCATAATTTCCTAACCGTAGGGGCTAGAATGGTCATTCTTACACCGTTTTGTTCAGAAGAGATTGGGGAATCTTCAATTGTTGACAATTTATCATTAAAATATGAATTTTTAGAGATATATGACATGGATGACTTGTTGACTTAGAAGCCACGAATTCCCCAATATGCAAATTTGAATGCCTCAGCCCACATATATGATTGGCTGGCTGGGAAGCCGTGTAGGCCCTGATTTGTGGATTTGAATTCCTCAGCACTCAGATATGATTGGCTGGCTTAGAAGCCATGAAGGCCCCAATATGCAAATTTGAATGCCTCAGCCCACATATATGATTGGCTGGGAAGCCGTGCAGGCCCTGATTTGAAAATTTGAATGTCTCAGTCCTCACAGAGGATTGGCTGCCTGGGGACCTGGCAGAAATATATAGAAATAGTATGATTAAGCATAAATACTACATTTAGTAGAAATACTATGTTTTAGCACAAATACTATAAAAAGCAGAAATACTATAATTTAGCAGAAATACTATATTAAGCACAAATGCTATAAAAAGCAGAAATACTGTACTATGATTTGGTAGAAAAATTATAATTAATCAGAAATACTATATTTGGCACAAATCCTATAAAAAGCAGAAATACTATATTAGGCACAAATCCTATAAAAAGTAGAAATAGTATGATTAAGCATAAATACTACATTTAGTAAAAATACTATGTTTTAGCACAAATAGTATAAAAAGCAGAAATACTATAATTGAGCAGAAACACTATATTAGGCACAAATCCTATGAAAAGCAGAAATAGTATGATTTAGCAGAAATACTGTATTTAGCACAAGTACCGAAAAGTAGCAGAAATACTATGATTAAGCAGAATAGTAATAACTTACAAAATTACAAATATGGACGCATATTGAAATGCAAATGCACAGAGGGACACACAAACACAGGCTCTAATCCAGTCAAGCAGTCTAACTATATTCAATTTAAATCCTACAATGACATGCTGCCAAATAAGGGTAGGGTTCTCTCTCTCCCACTAAACACACACACACACACACACACACACACACACACACACACACACACACACACACACTCACTCACTCACTCACTCACACACAGAGGGTGAGAGAAGTAAGTTTGTAGTTCAGTCAAGCAGGCTGGGAGCTGCTGAATTTGAATCCACCAATCAGAGAGCCTGTGCACTTTTTCCCGCCAAAATAGGTGCACGCAGCACAGAGAGACACAGGAATTTTGCAGTCTATTTCTCATAATGATGACTCCCCTCAAACAAATGACCATAATTTCCTAACCGTAGGGGCTAGAACGGTCATTCTTACACCGTTTTGTTCAGAAGAGATGGGGGAATCTTCCAGTGTTGACAATTTATCATTAAAATATGAATTATTAAAGATATTTGACTTCTAATGCACCATAACTGAGTAGAGCGAAGCAAAAACTGCCTTGACCTGCCCTCAAACAACGCTTTGTAACTCTAAATCTATTTGGAGTATCGATATCATTCTTTCACCGTAAGAGACAGCAGGCTTTGGTGAACAGTCATGGAAATTTTCAGGTCTCTGTGGAAATCCATTAAAAAGATATGACGAGAGAAAAAAGTGGTTCATTTCCAGAGTTTGAAATCTGAAGAAATCTGAGCGAAGGACGAATTTCCTACCCTCAAACAAGTCCAACTCATTTCAGAATGGTAATAGGTGAGAAAGAAATTCTTGAATTGTGAGCGTCAGGAGTGTCTGAAGATATACGGGGACAAGCCTCATGTTTTAACTTCGCTTCGTTAAGGAGATATGACGATTCGAATATGCCTCTCATTACAGAAATCAAGCGGTGATTTTGAACAAGCTCTCCATTGACTTTCTATGGAGAGTTTTCCGACTTTGTGTTGGTCTGAGGAGATTTGCCAAAATTCTATAAATCTCACAACAATGACGGTGACATTTTCTGAAAGCCAGCAAAAATACCTACGTTTTGATGTATAATTTGTGGAAGTTGAGTGAAAATAGACAAAGTAGCAAACAGTTGTTCGGACATGAAGAGAAGACTGCGAAACCTAGAGTGGCACACTGGAAGCCAAGTGCATAGCAACCATAACAACGCATGTATTTTGTGAAAAATCACAATTTTGCAACTGAAAACTTAAAGAGGGATGACATGAAAACTGTAACAGATATGAAAAAGCTGAATCATACATGAATAGCCCAATAATTTGTGAACATTTTAAAGTTTGAATGGTTGTTCTAGGCGAAAGTATGAGGAAGTAGTTAAGTTTCAAAAAAGAGCAAGTTTTAGCAGAATTTTGGAAGTTTTCCATTCATTTCAATGGGACAAATTAAAGGAAAAAAGCTTAATATTTTAAAAAGTATAATAGCAAAAAATAGCAAAAATCATAGCGATCATTAGCAGAAATAGCAGAATAGTATAAAATTTGAACGGTGAAAATAGCATAAAAATTGTGGAAGTAGTTAAGTGCCAAAAAAAGCAAAAAAAAGTGGCAACTAGAATAATAATAATAACTAGAAAAATTTGCATTTCCTGCGAAAATGCAGTGTGGATGCTTTAAAGCTGAAGCTGTATGCAAAAACTAGCTGAAAAAGCTGAAAAGTTGCAGAAATTGTAAAAACTTTGCAGAAGCAAAGGAACTTTGCGAAAATGGAATAACTTAGCAGAACTGCAATATCTTAGAGGAAACATAATACTTGGCAGAAATACAATAGCATAGCAGAACTTAGCAGAAATATTGTAACTTACCAGAAACTTGATAACTTCTCAAAAATACAAGAATTTAGGAGAAATAGTATAAGATAACAGAAAGAATATATTTAGCCAAAAATACTTAAGCATTACAGAAACACTATGATTTAGAAAAATAGTACAACAGAGCAGAAATACTGTGATTTACCAGAGACACTGTGATGAACTATGAATATTGTAATTTTAAATTAATACTATGTTTTAGCACAAATACTATAATTTGACAGAAATACTATCATTTGGCAGAAATACTATGTTTCAGCACAAATACTCTGGTTTAGCACAAATATTATAACATAGCAGAAATATAATTATATAGCAGAAATGCTATATTTAGAAAGAAAAATATAATATAGTAGAAATACTATGATTTAGCAGAAATACTGTAATCAGCACATATACTGTAACATGACAGAAATTCCTCCACTTAGTAGTAATACTATAACATAACACAAATGTTATGATTTGGCACAAAAACCATGATTTGGCAAAAATACTATGATTTAGCAGAAATACTATGATTGAGCAGAAGTACTAAGATGTAGTAAAAGTACTTTGATTTAACAGAAATACAATTATGGAGGAGTAATACTTTAAAATGGGAGAAATATTGATACACACACACATACAGAGCCTAAAGGGAAGAGTATTTGTGCCATGGAGTGTTAACAAGAATGTGAGGTCCATATTAGAAAAGCTGGTAAAATGCTAAAAGTTTGCAGAATTGTAATAAATGATGAATATGAATTACTGGTCTGTGATAGTGTATTAATTTGTATGGAAAAAAACCTGTTGACTAAGGTGGAATCGAACCCACGACGTCTGGGTTGCAGACCCGTGTCATTACCAACTGCGCCACTGGGAAAGAGAGCGGGCGCCTTGAAAAACAGGGTGATGAGCAGTCAGAATTAGATCGCGGTGAGAGGCAAAAAGCGCCGTTTTTTGGAGTTACAAAACGTTGTGTAACTCAAAAACTAGGTGGACTAGAAGCATGATTCTTGTACTGGCTGAATCAGCGGACTTTGGTGTACTTTGACCGCGATTTTCATTGCTCTCTGTACATCCGTCGCTGAGATATGACGAGAGAAGAAACGGCAGACCTCAGATATGATTGGCTGGCTGGGAAGCCGTGAAGGCCCTGATATGTGCATTTGAATGTCTCAGTCCTCACAGAGGATTGGCTGCCTGGCAGAAATATATAGAAATAGTATGATTAAGCATAAATACTACATTTAGCAGAAATACTATATTAAGCACAAATCCTATAAAAAGCAGAAATACTATATTAAGCACAAATACTATAAAAAGCAGAAATACTGTACTATGATTTGGGAGAAAAACTATAATTATTAGAAATACTATATTTGGTAGAAATACTATGTTTTGGCAGAAATACTATATTTACCTCAAATCCTATAAAATAGCAGAAATAGTGTATTTAGCACAAGTACCAAAAAGTAGCAGAAATACCATGATTGAGCAGAAGTACCAAGATGTAGTAAAAGTACTTTGATTTAACAGAAATACAATTATGGAGGAGTAATACTTTAAAATGGGAGAAATATTGATACACACACACACACACATACAGAGCCTAAAGGGAAGAGTATTTGTGCCATGGAGTGTTAACAAGAATGTGAGGTCCATATTAGAAAAGCTGGTAAAATGCTAAAAGTTTGCAGAATTGTAATAAGTGATGAATATGAATTACTGGTCTGTGATAGTGTATTAATTTGTAGGGAAAAAAACCTGTTGACTAAGGTGGAATCGAACCCACGACGTTTGGGTTGCAGACCCGTGTCATTACCAACTACGCCACTGGGAAAGAGAGCGAGCGCCTTGAAAAACAGGGTGATGAGCAGTCAGAATTAGATCGCGGTGAGAGGCAAAAATCGCCGTTTTTTGGAGTTACAAAACGTTGTGTAACTCAAAAACTAGGTGGACTAGAAGCATGATTCTTGTACTGGCTGAATCAGCGGACTTTGGTGTACTTTGACCGCGATTTTCATTGCTCTCTGTACATCCGTCGCTGAGATATGACGAGAGAAGAAACGGCAGACCTCAGATATGATTGGCTGGCTGGGAAGCCGTGAAGGTCCTGATATGTGCATTTGAATGTCTCAGTCCTCACAGAGGATTGGCTGCCTGGCAGAAATATATAGAAATAGTATGATTAAGCATAAATACTACATTTAGCAGAAATACTATATTAAGCACAAATCCTATAAAAAGCAGAAATACTATATTAAGCACAAATACTATAAAAAGCAGAAATACTGTACTATGATTTGGGAGAAAAACTATAATTATTAGAAATACTATATTTGGTAGAAATACTATGTTTTGGCAGAAATACTATATTTACCTCAAATCCTATAAAATAGCAGAAATAGTGTATTTAGCACAAGTACCAAAAAGTAGCAGAAATACCATGATTGAGCAGAAGTACCAAGATGTAGTAAAAGTACTTTGATTTAACAGAAATACAATTATGGAGGAGTAATACTTTAAAATGGGAGAAATATTGATACACACACACACACACATACAGAGCCTAAAGGGAAGAGTATTTGTGCCATGGAGTGTTAACAAGAATGTGAGGTCCATATTAGAAAAGCTGGTAAAATGCTAAAAGTTTGCAGAATTGTAATAAATGATGAATATGAATTACTGGTCTGTGATAGTGTATTAATTTGTAGGGAAAAAAACCTGTTGACTAAGGTGGAATCGAACCCACGACGTTTGGGTTGCAGACCCGTGTCATTACCAACTACGCCACTGGGAAAGAGAGCGAGCGCCTTGAAAAACAGGGTGATGAGCAGTCAGAATTAGATCGCGGTGAGAGGCAAAAATCGCCGTTTTTTGGAGTTACAAAACGTTGGGTAACTCAAAAACTAGGTGGACTAGAAGCATGATTCTTGTACTGGCTGAATCAGCGGACTTTGGTGTACTTTGACCGCGATTTTCATTGCTCTCTGTACATCTGTCGCTGAGATATGACGAGAGAAAAAACGGCAGACCTCAGATATGATTGACTGGCTGGGAAGCCGTGCAGGATTTTTGCAGTCTATTTCTCATAGTGACGACTCCCCTCAAACAAATGACCATAATTTCCTAACCGTAGGGGCTAGAACGGTCATTCTTACACCGTTTTGTTCAGAAGAGATTGGGGAATCTTCAAGTGTTGACAATTTATCATTAAAATATGAATTTTTAGAGATATATGACATGGATGACTTGTTGACTTAGAAGCCACGAATTCCCCAATATGCAAATTTGAATGCCTCAGCCCACATATATGATTGGCTGGCTGGGAAGCCGTGTAGGCCCTGATTTGTGGATTTGAATTCCTCAGCCCTCAGATATGATTGGCTGGCTTCGAAGCCATGAAGGCCCCAATATGCAAATTTGAATGCCTCAGCCCACATATATGATTGGCTGGGAAGCCGTGCAGGACCTGATTTGAAAATTTGAATGTCTCAGTCCTCACAGAGGATTGGCTGCCTGGGGACCTGGCAGAAATATATAGAAATAGTATGATTAATCATAAATACTACATTTAGTAGAAATACTATGTTTTAGCACAAATACTATAAAAACCAGAAATACTATAATTTAGCAGAAATACTATATTAAGCACAAATCCTATAAAAAGCAGAAATACTATATTAGGCACAAATCCTATAAAAAGCAGAAATAGTATGATTAAGCATAAATACTACATTTAGTAGAAATACTATGTTTTAGCACAACTACTATAAAAAGCAGAAATACTGTAATTTAGCGGAAATACTATATTAAGCACAAATCCTATAAAAAGCAGAAATACTATGTTAAGCAATATAAATATCCTATAAAAATCGTATAAAAAGTTGAAATACTATATTAAGCAAAATAAAAATCCTATAAATATCCTTTAAAAAGCAAAAATACTGTACTATGATTTGGTAGAAAAACTATAATTAATCTGAAATACTATATTTGGCAGAAATACTATATTGAGCACAAATCTTATAAAATAGCAGAAATAGTATGATTTAGCACAATAGTAATAACTTAAACAGAAAAATTGGAAAAGCAAAATGGACAGCTGAAAAAATGCTGAACATGCTAAGGGTCCCTCAAATATACTTGTTAAATGAAAAAAAATGGCAAAAAAAATATAACAGCCACACAATCACAAATATGGAAACACACATGCACAGAGAGACACACACACAAGATCCAATTCAGTCAACCAGTCTAAATATATTGAATTTGAATCTTACAATGAGATCATCCCATAAAAAGGCTTTCTCTCTCTCTCTCTCTCTCTCTCTGTAGCGCACACACACACACACACACACACACACACACACACACACACACACACACACACACAGGGAGAGAGAAGCAAGTTTTCAGTCAAGCAGCCTGGGAGCTGCTGAATTTGAATCCACCAATCAGAGAGGCTGTGCACTTTTTCCCGCCAAAACAGGTGCACGCAGCACAGAGAGACACAGGATTTTTGCAGTCTATTTCTCATAATGACGACTCCCCTCAAACAAATGACCATAATTTCCTAACCGTAGGGGCTAGAACGGTCATTCTTACACCGTTTTCTTCAGAAGAGATGGGGGAATCTTCAAGTGTCGACAATTTATCATTAAAATATGAATTTTTAGAGATATATGACATGGATGACTTGTTGACTTAGAAGCCACGAATTCCCCAATATGCAAATTTGAATGCCTCAGCCCACATATATGATTGGCTGGCTGGGAAGCCGTGCAGGCCCTGATTTGTGGATTTGAATTCCTCAGCCCTCAGATATGATTGGCTGGCTTAGAAGCCATGAAGGCCCCAATATGCAAATTTGAATGCCTCAGCCCACATATATGATTGGCTGGGAAGTTGTGCAGGCCCTGATTTGAAAATTTGAATGTCTCAGTCCTCACAGAAGATTGGCTGCCTGGGGACCTGGCAGAAATATATAGAAATAGTATGATTAAGCATAAATACTACATGTAGTAGAAATACTATGTTTTAGCACAAATACTATAAAAAGCAGAAATACTATAATTTAGCAGAAATACTATATTAAGCACAAATCCTATAAAAAGCAGAAATACTATATTAGGCACAAATCCTATAAAAAGCATAAATAGTATGATTAAGCATAAATACTACATTTAGTAGAAATACTATATTTTAGCACAAATACTATAAAAAGCAGAAATACTATAATTTAGCAGAAATACTATATTAAGCAATATAAATATCCTATAAAAATCCTATAAAAAGAAAAAATACTGTACTGTGATTTGGTAGAAAAATTATAATTAATCAGAAATACTATATTTGGCACAAATCTTATAAAATAGCAGAAATAGTATGATTTAGCACAATAGTAATAACTTAAACAGAAAAATTGGAAAAGCAAAATGGACAGCTGAAAAAAGGGTGAGAGAAGTAAGTTTCTAGCTCAGTCAAGCTGCCTGGGAGCTGCTGAATTTGAATCCACCAATCAGAGAGCCTGTGCACTTTTTCCCGCCAAAACAGGTGCACGCAGCACAGAGAGAGACACAGGATTTTTGCAGTCTATTTCTCATAGTGAAGACTCCCCTCAAACAAATGACCATAATTTCCTAACCGTAGGGGCTAGAACGGTCATTCTTACACCGTTTTGTTCAGAAGAGATGGGGGAATCTTCAAGTGTTGACAATTTATCATTAAAATATGAATTATTAAAGATATTTGACTTGTAATGCACCATAACTGAGTAGAGGCGAAGCAAAAACTGCCCTGACTTCCCCTCAAACAATGCTTTCTAACTCTAAATCTATTTGGAGTATCAATATCATTCTTTCACCGTAAGAGACAGCAGGCTTTGGTGAACAATCATGGAAATTTTCAGGTCTCTGTGGAAATCCATTAAAAAGATATGACGAGAGAAAAAAGTGGTTCATTTCCAGAGTTTGAAATCTGAAGAAATCTGAGCGAAGGACGAATTTCCTACCCTCAAACAAGTCCAACTCATTTCAGAACGGTAATAGGTGAGAAAGAAATTCTTGAATTGTGAGCGTCAGGAGTGTCTGAAGATATACGGGGACAAGCCTCATGTTTTAACTTCGCTTCGTTAAGGAGATATGACGATTCGAATATGCCTCTCATTACAGAAATCAAGCGGTGATTTTGAACAAGCTCTCCATTGACTTTCTATGGAGAGTTTTCCGACTTTGTGTTGGTCTGAGGAGATTTGCCAAAATTCTATGAATCTCACAACAATGATGGTGACATTTTCTGAAAGCCGGCAAAAATACCTACGTTTTGATGTATAATTTGTGGAAGTTGAGTGAAAATTGAGCAAGTAGCAAACAGTTGTTCGGACATGAAGAGAAGACTGCGAAACCTAGAGTGGCACACTGGAAGCCAAGTGCATAGCAACCATAACAACGCATGTATTTTGTGAAAAATCACAATTTTGAAACTGAAAACTTAAAGAGGGATAAGATGAAAACTGTAACAGATATGAAAAAGCTGAATCATACATGAATAGCCCAATAATTTGTGAACATTTTAAAGTTTGAATGGTTGTTCTAGGCGACAGTATGAGGAAGTAGTTAAGTTTCAAAAAAGAGCAAGTTTTAGCAGAATTTTGGAAGTTTTCCATTCATTTCAATGGGACAAATTAAAGGAAAAAAGCTTAATATTTTAAAAAGTATAATAGCAAAAAATAGCAAAAATCATAGCGATCATTAGCAGAAATAGCAGAATAGTATAAAATTTGAACGGTGAAAATAGCATAAAAATTGTGGAAGTAGTTAAGTGCCAAAAAAAGCAAAAAAAAGTGGCAACTAGAATAATAATAATAATAAAGAATAAAGAGAAACAGGAACTCAATAGTGTGGATGCTTAAAGCATCCACACAATAAAGAATAAAGAGAAACAGGAACTCAATAGTGTGGATGCTTAAAGCATCCACACAATAAAGAATAAAGAGAAACAGGAACTCAATAGTGTGGATGCTTAAAGCATCCACACAACTAGAAAAAATTGCATTTCCTGCGAAAATGCTGTGTGGATGCCTTAACGCTGAAGATGTCTGCTGAAAAGAGCTGAAAAAAAACGTTGCCCTGAGCAGGATTCGAAACTGGCCCTTCTGGTTTCAAGGCAATTACACATCTCACTGAGCCAAACTGTTTCTCACAAAGAAGAGGTGGAGAGACTGACAATTGTGCTGAAATGAGCAGAAGCGGCTGAGAATTGGGCTGATAAGAGGTGAAAAGGCTGAAAACTTTGCAGAAAAGAGGTGAATCAGCAGAATTTCTGCTGAAAAGAGTTTTTTTTCTGAAAACAGCAGAAAAAACTGAAAATTTTTCTGAAAAGAGTTCAATCAGCAGAATTTCTGCTGAAAAGAGTTGAATGAGCAGAATTCTGCTGAAAAGAGGTTAATCAGCAGAATTTCTGCTGAAAAGAGTTCAATCAGAAGAATTTCTGCTGAAAAGAGGTGAAGAGGAAGAACTTTGTTGTGAAATGAGGTAAAGAAACTGAAATTTGTGCTTAAAACAAGTGAAAAAGCTGAACTCTGAAATCCTGCTAAAACAGCAGAAGAGGCTGATATTTTTCAGCTACTCATTGAGCCAAACTGGTTCTCACGTAACTGAAAAAAGGTGAAAAAGCTTAAAATTCTAATGACAACAGCAGAAGAGGCTGAGATTTGTGCTGATAAGAGGTGAAAATGCTGAACCAATCAGAGGTACTGCTTCTGTCTGCTTCATCAGGCTGTGTACTTGTATGTATTTCTGCCATGGAGCATTAACAAGAATCTGAGGTCCATATTAGCATAAGCACAAATCCTATAAAAAGCAGAAATACTATATTAAGCACAAATCCTATAAAAAGCAGAAATACTACATTAAGCAATATAAATATCCTATAAAAATCCTATAAAAAGCAAAAATACTGTACTATGATTTGGTAGAAAAACTATAATTAATCAGAAATACTATATTTGGCAGGAATACTATATTTAGCACAAATCTTATAAAATATCAGAAATAGTATGATTAAGCATAAATACTACATTTAGTAGAAATACTATGTTTTAGCACAAATACTATAAAAAGCAGAAATACTATATTAAGCAATATAAATATCCTATAAAAATCCTATAAAAAGCAAAAATACTGTACTATGATTTGGTAGAAAAATTATAATTAATCAGAAATACTATATTTGGCACAAATCTTATAAAATAGCAGAAATAGTATGATTTAGCACAATAGAAATAACTTAAACAGAAAAATTGGACAAGCAAAATGGACAGCTGAAAAAAGGATGAGAGAAGTAAGTTTCTAGCTCAGTCAAGCAGGCTGAGAGCTGCTGAATTTGAATCCACCAATCAGAGAGGCTGTGTACTTTTTCCCGCCAAAACAGGTGCATGCAGCACAGAGAGACACAGGATTTTTGCAGTCTATTTCTCATAATGACGACTCCCCTCAAACAAATGACCATAATTTCCTAACCGTAGGGGCTAGAACGGTCATTCTTACACCGTTTTGTTCAGAAGAGATGGGGGAATATTCCAGTGTTGACAATTTATCATTAAAATATGAATTATTAAAGATATTTGACTTCTAATGCACCATAACTGAGTAGAGGCGAAGCAAAAACTGCCTTGACCTGCCCTCAAACAACGCTTTCTAACTCTAAATCTATTTGGAGTATTGATATCATTCTTTCACCGTAAGAGACAGCAGGCTTTGGTGAACAGTCATGGAAATTTTCAGGTCTCTGTGGAAATCCATCAAAAAGATATGACGAGAGAAAAAAGTGGTTCATTTCCAGAGTTTGAAATCTGAAGAAATCTGAGCGACGGACAAATTTCCTACCCTCAAACAAGTCTAACTCATTTCAGAACGGTAATAGGTGAGAAAATAACTCTTGAATTGTGAGTGTCAGGAGTGTCTGAAGATATACTGGGACAAGCCTTATGTCTTAACTTCACTTCGTTAAGGAGATATGACGATTCGAATATGCCTCTCATTACAGAAATCAAGCGGTGATTTTGAACAAGCTCTCCATTGACTTTCTATGGAGAGTTTTGCGACTTTGTGTTGGTCTGAGGAGATTTGCCAAAATTCTATAAATCCCACAACAATGATAGTGACATTTTCGGAAAGCCAGCAAAAATACCTACGTTTTGATGTATAATTTGTGGAAGTTGAGTGAAAATTGAGCAAGTAGCAAGAAGTTGTTCGGACATGAAGAGAAGACTGCAAAACCTTCAGTGGCACACTGGAAGCCAAGTGCATAGCAACCATAACAACGCATGTATTTTGTGAAAAATCACAATTTTGCAACTGAAAACTTTAAGAGGCATAGAAGTAAAACGGTAAAAGATTTGAAAAAGCTGATTTATACCTGAATAGCCCAATAATTTGAGAACATTTTAAAGTTTGAATGGTTGTTCTACGTGAAAATATGAGGAAGTAGTTAAGTTTCAAAAACAAGCAAATTTTAGCAGAATTGCAGAAGTTTCCCATTCATTTCAATGGGACAAATTAAGCTTAATATTTTAAAAAGTATAATAGTGAAAAATACCAAAAGACATAGCACACATTAGCAGAAATAGCAGAATAGTTTAAAATTTGAACGGTGAAAATCGGCTGAAAATTGTGGAAGTAGTTAAGTGCCAAAAAGAGTACGGAAGTCCAGAGAGGAACTCAATAGTGTGGATGCCTTAAAGCATCCACACAACTAGAAAAATTTGCATTTCCTGCGAAAATGCAGTGTGGATGCTTTAAAGCTGAAGCTGTCTGCAAAAACTAGCTGAAAAGGCTGAAAAGTTGCAGAAATTGTAAAAACTTTGCAGAAGCAAAGGAACTTTGCTAAAATGTAATAACTGAGCAGAACTGCAATATCTTAGAGAAAACATAATACTTGGCAGAAATGCAATAGCATAGCAGAACTTAGCAGAAATATTGTAACTTACCAGAAACTTGATAACTTCTCAAAAATACAAGAATTTAGGAGAAATAGTATAAGATAACAGAAAGAATATATTTAGCCAAAAATACTTAAGCATTACAGAAACACTATGATTTAGAAAAATAGTACAACAGAGCAGAAATACTGTGATTTACCAGAGACACTGTGATGAACTATGAATATTGTCATTTTAAATTAATACTAGGTTTTAGCACAAATACTATAATTTGACAGAAATACTATCATTTGGCAGAAATACTATGTTTCAGCACAAATACTCTGGTTTAGCACAAATATTATAACATAGCAGAAATAGAATTATATAGCAGAAATGCTATATTTAGAAAGAAAAATATAATATAGTAGAAATACTATGATTTAGCAGAAATACTGTAATCAGCACATATACTGTAACATGACAGAAATTCCTCCACTTAGTAGTAATACTATAACATAACACAAATGTTATGATTTGGCACAAAAACCATGATTTGGCAAAAATACTATGATTTAGCAGAAATACTATGATTGAGCAGAAGTACTAAGATGTAGTAAAAGTACTTTGATTTAACAGAAATACAATTGTGGAGGAGTAATACTTTAAAATGGGAGAAATATTGATACACACACACACACATACAGAGCCTAAAGGGAAGAGTATTTGTGCCATGGAGTGTTAACAAGAATGTGAGGTCCATATTAGAAAAGCTGGTAAAATGCTAAAAGTTTGCAGAATTGTAATAAATGATGAATATGAATTACTGGTCTGTGATAGTGTATTAATTTGTATGGAAAAAAACCTGTTGCCTAAGGTGGAATCGAACTCACGACGTCTGGGTTGCAGACCCGTGTCATTACCAACTGTGCCACTGGGAAAGAGAGCGGGCACCTTGAAAAACAGGGTGATGAGCAGTCAGAATTAGATCGCGGTGAGAGGCAAAAAGCGCCGTTTTTTGGAGTTACAAAACGTTGTGTAACTCAAAAACTAGGTGGACTAGAAGCATGATTCTTGTACTGGCTGAATCAGCGGACTTTGGTGTACTTTGACCGCGATTTTCATTGCTCTCTGTACATCCGTCGCTGAGATATGACGAGAGAAAAAACGGCAGACCTCAGATATGATTGGCTGGCTGGGAAGCCGTGCAGGCCCTGATATGTGCATTTGAATGTCTCAGTCCTCACAGAGGATTGGCTGCCTGGCAGAAATATATAGAAATAGTATGATTAAGCATAAATACTACATTTAGCAGAAATACTATATTAAGCACAAATCCTATAAAAAGAAGAAATACTATATTAAGCACAAATCCTATAAAAAGCAGAAATACTATATTAAGCACAAATCCTATAAAAAGCAGGAATACTATATTAAGCACAAATACTATAAAAAGCAGAAATACTGTACTATGATTTGGGAGAAAAACTATAATTATTAGAAATACTATATTTGGTAGAAATACTATGTTTTGGCAGAAATACTATATTTACCTCAAATCGTATAAAATAGCAGAAATAGTATGATTTAGCAGAAATAGTGTATTTAGCACAAGTACCAAAAAGTAGCAGAAATACTATGATTGAGCAGAAGTACCAAGATGTAGTAAAAGTACTTTGATTTAACAGAAATACAATTATGGAGGAGTAATACTTTAAAATGGGAGAAATATTGATACACACACACACATACACAGAGCCTAAAGGGAAGAGTATTTGTGCCATGGAGTGTTAACAAGAATGTGAGGTCCATATTAGAAAAGCTGGTAAAATGCTAAAAGTTTTCAGAATTGTAATAAATGATGAATATGAATTACTGGTCTGTGATAGTGTATTAATTTGTAGGGAAAAAAACATGTTGCCTAAGGTGGAATCGAACCCATGACGTCTGGGTTGCAGACCCGTGTCATTACCAACTGCGCCACTGGGAAAGAGAGCGGGCGCCTTGAAAAACAGGGTGATGAGCAGTCAGAATTAGATCGCGGTGAGAGGCAAAAAGCGCCGTTTTCTGGAGTTACAAAACGTTGTGTAACTCAAAAACTAGGTGGACTAGAAGCTTAATTCTTGTACTGGCTGAATCAGCGGACTTTGGTGTACTTTGACCGCGATTTTTATTGCTCTCTGTACATCTGTCGCTGAGATATGACGAGAGAAAAAACGGCAGACCTCAGATATGATTGGCTGGCTGGGAAGCCGTGCAGGATTTTTGCAGTCTATTTCTCATAGTGACGACTCCCCTCAAACAAATGACCATAATTTCCTAACCGTAGGGGCTAGAACGGTCATTCTTACACCGTTTTGTTCAGAAGAGATTGGGGAATCTTCAAGTGTTGACAATTTATCATTAAAATATGAATTTTTAGAGATATATGACATGGATGACTTGTTGACTTAGAAGCCACGAATTCCCCAATATGCAAATTTGAATGCCTCAGCCCACATATATGATTGGCTGGCTGGGAAGCCGTGCAGGCCCTGATTTGTGGATTTGAATTCCTCAGCCCTCAGATATGATTGGCTGGCTTAGAAGCCATGAAGGCCCCAATATGCAAATTTGAATGCCTCAGCCCACATATATGATTGGCAGGCCCTGATTTGAAAATTTGAATGTCTCAGTCTTCACAGAGGATTGGCTGCCTGGGGACCTGGCAGAAATATATAGAAATAGTATGATTAAGCATAAATGCTACATTTAGTAGAAATACTATGTTTTAGCACAAATACTATAAAAAGCAGAAATACTATAATTTAGCAGAAATACTATATTAAGCACAAATCCTATAAAAAGCAGAAATACTGTACTATGATTTGGTAGAAAAATTATAATTAATCAGAAATACTATATTTGGCACAAATCCTATAAAAAGCAGAAATACTATATTAGGCACAAATCCTATAAAAAGCAGAAATAGTATGATTAAGCATAAATACTACATTTAGTAAAAATACTATGTTTTAGCACAAATAGTATAAAAAGCAGAAATACTATAATTGAGCAGAAATACTATATTAGGCACAAATCCTATGAAAAGCAGAAATAGTATGATTTAGCAGAAATACTGTATTTAGCACAAGTACCGAAAAGTAGCAGAAATAGTATGATTTAGCAGAATAGTAATAACTTACAAAATTACAAATATGGACGCATATTGAAATGCAAATGCACAGAGGGACACACAAACACAGGCTCTAATCCAGTCAAGCAGTCTAACTATATTCAATTTAAATCCTACAATGACATGCTGCCAAATAAGGGTAGGGTTCTCTCTCTCCCACTAAACACACACACAAACACACACACACACACACACACACACACACACACACACACACACACACACACACACACACAAGATCCAATTGAGTCAACCAGTCTAAATATATTGAATTTGAATCTTACAATGACATCATCCCATAAAAAGGCTCTCTCTCTCTCTCTCTCTCTCTCTCTCTGTCACACACACACACACACACACACACACACACACACACACACAAGATCCAATTGAGTCAACCAGTCTAAATATATTGAATTTGAATGTTACAATGAGATCAACCCATAAAAAGTCTCTCTCTCTCTCTCTCTGTCACACACACACACACACACACACACACACACTCACTCACTCACTCACTCACACACAGAGGGTGAGAGAAGTAAGTTTGTAGTTCAGTCAAGCAGGCTGGGAGCTGCTGAATTTGAATCCACCAATCAGAGAGCCTGTGCACTTTTTCCCGCCAAAACAGGTGCACGCAGCACAGAGAGACACAGGATTTTTGCAGTCTATTTCTCATAATGATGACTCCCCTCAAACAAATGACCATAATTTCCTAACTGTAGGGGCTAGAACGGTCATTCTTCCACCGTTTTGTTCAGAAGAGATGGGGGAATCTTCCAGTGTTGACAATTTATCATTAAAATATGAATTATTAAAGATATTTGACTTCTAATGCACCATAACTGAGTAGAGGAAAGCAAAAACTGCCTTGACCTGCCCTCAAACAACGCTTTGTAACTCTAAATCTATTTGAAGTATCGATATCATTCTTTCACCGTAAGAGACAGCAGGCTTTGGTGAACAGTCATGGAAATTTTCAGGTCTCTGTGGAAAACCATCAAAAAGATATGACGAGAGAAAAAAGTGGTTCATTTCCAGAGTTTGAAATCTGAAGAAATCTGAGCGAAGGACGAATTTCCTACCCTCAAACAAGTCCAACTCATTTCAGAATGGTAATAGGTGAGAAAGAAATTCTTGAATTGTGAGCGTCAGGAGTGTCTGAAGATATACGGGGACAAGCCTCATGTTTTTACTTCGCTTCGTTAAGGAGATATGACGATTCGAATATGCCTCTCATTACAGAAATCAAGCGGTGATTTTGAACAAGCTCTCCATTGACTTTCTATGGAGAGTTTTGAGACTTTGTGTTGGTCTGAGGAGATTTGCCAAAATTCTATAAATCTCACAACAATGATGGTGACATTTTCTGAAAGCCAGCAAAAATACCTACGTTTTGATGTATAATTTGTGGAAGTTGAGTGAAAATTGAGCAAGTAGCAAACAGTTGTTCGGACATGAAGAGAAGACTGCGAAACCTAGAGTGGCACACTGGAAGCCAAGTGCATAGCAACCATAACAACGCATGTATTTTGTGAAAAATCACAAAGATGAAACTCAAAACTTAAAGAGGGATAAGATGAAAACGGTAACAGATATGAAAAAGCTGAATCATATATGAATAGCCCAATAATTTGTGAACATTTTAAAGTTTAAATGGAGTTTCTAGGTGAAAGTATGAGGAAGTAGTTAAGTTTCAAAAATGAGCAAGTTTTAGCAGAATTGCGGAAGTTTCCCATTCATTTCAATGGGACAAATTAAAGGAAAAAAGCTTAATATTTTAAAAAGTATAATAGCAGAAAATACCAAAAGTCATAGCAGGAATTAGCAAAAATAGCAGAATAGTTTAAAATTTGAATGGTGAAAATAGCACAAAAATTGTGGAAGTAGTTAACGGACGAAAAACGGAGCAACTTGAAGAATAACTAGAAAAATTTGCATTTCCTGCGAAAATGCAGTGTGGATGCTTTAAAGCTGAAGCTGTATGCAAAAACTAGCTGAAAAAGCTGAAAAGTTGCAGAAATTGTAAAAACTTTGCAGAAGCAAAGGAACTTTGCTAAAATGGAATAACTTAGCAGAACTGCAATATCTTAGAGGAAACATAATACTTGGCAGAAATGCAATAGCATAGCAGAACTTTGCAGAAATATTGTAACTTACCAGAAACATGATAACTTCTCAAAAATACAAGAATTTAGGAGAAATAGTATAAGATAACAGAAAGAATATATTTAGCCAAAAATACTTAAACATTACGGAAACACTATGATTTAGAAAAATAGTACAACATAGCAGAAATACTGTGTTTTACCAGAGACACTGTGATGAACTATGAATATTGTCATTTTAAATTAATACTATGTTTTAGCACAAATACTATAATTTGACAGAAATACTATCATTTGGCAGAAATACTATGTTTCAGCACAAATACTCTGGTTTAGCACAAATATTATAACATAGCAGAAATACAATTATATAGCAGAAATGCTATATTTAGAAAGAAAAATATAATATAGTAGAAATAGTATGATTTAGCAGAAATACTACAATATAGCATAATAACAATGATTTAGAACAAATACTATGATTGAGCAGAATAGTAATAACTTAAGAGAAAATACTGGAAAAGTAAGATGACAAGCTGAAAAAAAAACGGAACATGGTTAAGTTCCCTCAAAACTAATTGTTGTTCACCTGTGAAAAAAAAATAAAGAAATAAAAATAAATTTAAAAAACAAGAAGGAACAGCCAACAGATACACACAAAATCAAATATGTATACACAAATGCACAGAGAGAGAGACACACGGAGGGTCTATGCCAGTCAACCAGTCTGAATATATTATATTTTTTTCCAACAATGAGATGCTGCCCTAAAGAGGGTGTCTCTCTCTCTCTCTCTCTCTCATGCACACACACACACACACACACACACAGGGAGAGAGAAGCATGTTTTCAGTCAAGCAGCCTGTGAGCTGCTGAATTTGAATCCACAGAGGCTGTGTACTTTTTCCCGCCAAAACAGGTGCACACACGCAGCACAGAGACAGGATTTTTGTAGTCTATTTCTCATAGTGAGGATTTCCCCTCAAACAAATGACCATAATTTCCTAACCGTAGGGGCTAGAACGGTCATTCTTACACCGTTTTGTTCAGAAGAGATGGGGAAATCGTCAAGTGTTGACAATTTATCATTAAAATATGAATTTTTAGAGATATATGACATAGATGACTTGTTGACTTAGAAGCCACGAATTCCCCAATATGCAAATTTGAATGCCTCAGCCCACATATATGATTGGCTGGCTGGGAAGCCGTGCAGGCCCTGATTTGTGGATTTGAATTCCTCAGCCCTCAGATATGATTGGCTGGCTTAGAAGCCATGAAGGCCCCAATATGCAAATTTGAATGCCTCAGCCCACATATAAGATTGGCTGGGAAGCCGTGCAGGCCCTGATTTGAAAATTTGAATGTCTCAGTCCTCACAGAGGATTGGCTGCCTGGGGACCTGGCAGAAATATATAGAAATAGTATGATTAAACATAAATACTACATTTAGTAGAAATACTATTTTTTAGCACAAATACTATAAAAAGCAGAAATACTATAATTTAGCAGAAATACTATATTAAGCACAAATCCTATAAAAAGCAGAAATACTGTACTATGATTTGGTAGAAAAATTATAATTAATCAGAAATACTATATTTGGCACAAATCCTATAAAAAGCAGAAATAGTATGATTAAGCATAAATACTACATTTAGTAAAAATACTATGTTTTAGCACAAATAGTATAAAAAGCAGAAATACTATAATTGAGAAGAAATACTATATTAGGCACAAATCCTATGAAAAGCAGAAATAGTATGATTTAGCAGAAATACTGTATTTAGCACAAGTACCGAAAAGTAGCAGAAATACTATGATTTAGCAGAATAGTAATAACTTACAAAATTACAAATATGGACGCATATTGAAATGCAAATGCACAGAGGGACACACAAACACAGGCTCTAATCCAGTCAAGCAGTCTAACTATATTCAATTTAAATCCTACAATGACATGCTGCCAAATAAGGGTAGGTTTCACTCTCTCCCACTAAACACACACACACACACACACACACACACACACACACACACACACACACACACACACAAGATCCAATTCAGTCAACCAGTCTAAATATATTGAATTTGAATCTTACAATGAGATCATCCCATAAAAAGGCTTTCTCTCTCTCTCTCTCTCTCGCTGTCACACAAACACATACACACACACACACACACACAAGATCCAATTCAGTCAACCAGTCTAAATATATAGAATTTAAATCTTACAATGACATCATCTCATAAAAAGGCTCTATCTCTCTCTCTCTCTCTGTCACACACACACACACACACACACACACACAAGATCCAATTGAGTCAACCAGTCTAAATATATTGAATTTGAATCTTACAATGACATCATCCCATAAAAAGTCTCTCTCTCTCTCTCTCTCTGTCACACACACACACACACACACACACACACACACACACACACACACACACAAGATCCAATTCAGTCAACCAGTCTAAATATATTGAATTTGAATCTTACAATGAGATCATCCCATAAAAAGGCTCTCTCTCTCTCTCTCTCTCTCTGTCACACACACACACACACACACACACACACACACACACACACACACACACTCACTCACTCACTCACTCACACACAGAGGGTGAGAGAAGTAAGTTTGTAGTTCAGTCAAGCAGGCTGGGAGCTGCTGAATTTGAATCCACCAATCAGAGAGGCTGTGCACTTTTTCCCGCCAAAACAGGTGCACGCAGCACAGAGAGACACAGGATTTTTGCAGTCTATTTCTCATAATGATGACTCCCCTCAAACAAATGACCATAATTTCCTAACCGTAGGGGCTAGAACGGTCATTCTTACACCGTTTTGTTCAGAAGAGATGGGGGAATCTTCCAGTGTTGACAATTTATCATTAAAATATGAATTATTAAAGATATTTGACTTCTAATGCACCATAACTGAGTAGAGCAAAGCAAAAACTGCCTTGACCTGCCCTCAAACAACGCTTTGTAACTCTAAATCTATTTGGAGTATCGATATCATTCTTTCACCGTAAGAGACAGCAGGCTTTGGTGAACAGTCATGGAAATTTTCAGGTCTCTGTGGAAAACCATCAAAAAGATATGACGAGAGAAAAAAGTGGTTCATTTCCAGAGTTTGAAATCTGAAGAAATCTGAGCGAAGGACGAATTTCCTACCCTCAAACAAGTCCAACTCATTTCAGAACGGTAATAGGTGAGAAAGAAATTCTTGAATTGTGAGCGTCAGGAGTGTCTGAAGATATACGGGGACAAGCCTCATGTTTTAACTTCGCTTCGTTAAGGAGATATGACGATTCGAATATGCCTCTCATTACAGAAATCAAGCGGTGATTTTGAACAAGCTCTCCATTGACTTTCTATGGAGAGTTTTCCGACTTTGTGTTGGTCTGAGGAGATTTGCCAAAATTCTATAAATCTCACAACAATGATGGTGACATTTTCTGAAAGCCAGCAAAAATACCTACGTTTTGATGTATAATTTGTGGAAGTTGAGTGAAAATTGAGCAAGTAGCAAACAGTTGTTCGGACATGAAGAGAAGACTGCGAAACCTAGAGTGGCACACTGGAAGCCAAGTGCATAGCAACCATAACAACGCATGTATTTTGTGAAAAATCACAATTTTGCAACTGAAAACTTAAAGAGGGATAAGATGAAAACTGTAACAGATATGAAAAAGCTGAATCATACATGAATAGCCCAATAATTTGTGAACATTTTAAAGTTTGAATGGTTGTTCTAGGCGAAAGTATGAGGAAGTAGTTAAGTTTCAAAAAAGAGCAAGTTTTAGCAGAATTTTGGAAGTTTTCCATTCATTTCAATGGGACAAATTAAAGGAAAAAAGCTTAATATTTTAAAAAGTATAATAGCAAAAAATAGCAAAAATCATAGCGATCATTAGCAGAAATAGCAGAATAGTATAAAATTTGAACGGTGAAAATAGCATAAAAATTGTGGAAGTAGTTAAGTGCCAAAAAAAAGCAGAAAAAGTGGCAACTAGAATAATAATAACTAGAAAAATTTGCATTTCCTGCGAAAATGCAGTGTGGATGCTTTAAAGCTGAAGCTGTCTGCAAAAACTAGCTGAAAAAGTTGCAGAAATTGTAAAAACTTTGCAGAAGCAAAGGAACTTTGCTAAAATGGAATAACTTAGCAGAACTGCAATATCTTAGAGGAAACATAATACTTGGCAGAAATACAATAGCATAGCAGAACTTAGCAGAAATATTGTAACTTACCAGAAACATGATAACTTCTCAAAAATACAAGAATTTAGGAGAAATAGTATAAGATAACAGAAAGAATATATTTAGCCAAAAATACTTAAGCATTACAGAAACACTATGATTTAGAAAAATAGTACAACAGAGCAGAAATACTGTGATTTACCAGAGACACTGTGATGAACTATGAATATTGTAATTTTAAATCAATACTATGTTACAGCACAAATACTCTGGTTTAGCACAAATATTATAACATAGCAGAAATACAATTATATAGCAGAAATGCTATATTTAGAAAGAAAAATATAATATAGTAGAAATAGTATGATTTAGCAGAAATACTACATTATAGCATAATAACAATGATTTAGAGCAAATACTATGATTGAGCAGAATAGTAATAACTTAAGTGAAAATACTGGAAAAGTAAGATGACAAGCTGAAAAAAAAAACGGAACATGGTTAAGTTCCCTCAACACTAATTGTTGTTCACCTATGAAAAAAAAATAAAGAAATAAAAATAAATTTAAAAAACAAGAAGGAACAGCCAACAGATACACACAAAATCAAATATGTATACACAAATGCACAGAGAGAGAGACACACGGAGGGTCTATGCCAGTCAACCAGTCTGAATATATTATATTTTTTTCCAACAATGAGATGCTGCCCTAAAGAGGGTCTCTCTCTCTCTCTCTCTCTCTCTCTCATGCACACACACACACACACACACACACACACACACACACACACACACACACACACAGGGAGAGAGAAGCATGTTTTCAGTCAAGCAGCCTGGGAGCTGCTAAATTTGAATCCACAGAGGCTGTGTACTTTTTCCCGCCAAAACAGGTGCACACACGCAGCACAGAGACAGGATTTTTGTAGTCTATTTCTCATAGTGAGGATTCCCTCAAACAAATGACCATAATTTCCTAACTGTATTGGCCAGAACGGTCATTCTTACACCGTTTTGTTCAGAAGAGATGGGGGAATCGTCAAGTGCTGACAATTTATCATTAAAATATGAATTTTTAGAGATATATGACATGGCTGACGGGTTGGTTTAGAAGCCACGAAGGCCCCAATATGCAAATTTGAATGCCTCAGCCCACATATATGATTGGCTGGCTGGGAAGCCGTGCAGGCCCTGATTTGTAAATTTGAATGTGTCATGCCTAAGATATGATTGGCTGGCTGGGGACCTGGCAGTAATATATAGAAATAGTATGATTAAGCATAAATACTACATTTACTAGAAATACAATGTTTTAGCACAAATAGTATAAAAAGCAGAAATACTATAATTTAGCACAAATAGTATAAAAAGCAGAAATACTATAATTTAGCAGAAATACTATATTAGGCACAAATCCTATGAAAAGCAGAAATACTGTATTTAGCACAAGTACCGAAAAGTACCAGAAATACTATGATTTAGCAGAATAGTAATAACTTACAAAATTACAAATATGGAGGCATATTGAAACACAAATGCACAGAGGGACACACAAACACAGGCTCTAATCCAGTCAACCAGTCTAACTATATTCAATTTAAATCCTACAATGACATGCTGCCAAATAAGGGTAGGGTTCTCTCTCTCCCACTAAACACACACACACACACACACACACACACACACACACACACACACACACACACACACACACACACACAGAGGGAGAGAGCTGCTGAATTTGAATCCACCAATCAGAGAGGCTGTGTACTTTTTCCCGCCAAAACAGGTGCACGCAGCACAGAGAGACACAGGATTATTGCAGTCTATTTCTCATAGTGACGACTCCCCTCAAACAAATGGCCATAATTTCCTAACCGTAGGGGCTAGAACGGTCATTCTTACACCGTTTTGTTCAGAAGAGATGGGGGAATCTTCAAGTGTTGACAATTTATCATTAAAATATGAATTATTGAAGATATTTGACTTGTAATGCACCATAACTGAGTAGAGCGAAGCGAAAACTGCCTTGACTTACCCTCAAACAACACTTTGTAACTCTAAATCTATTTGGAGTATCGATATCATTCTTTCACCGTAAGAGACAGCAGGCTTTGGTGAACAGTCATGGAAATTTTCAGGTCTCTGTGGAAATCCATTAAAAAGATATGACGAGAGAAAAAAGTGGTTCTTTTCCAGAGTTTGAAATCTGAAGAAATCTGAGCGAAGGACGAATTTCCTACCCTCAAACAAGTCCAACTCATCTCAGAACGGTAATAGGTGAGAAAAAAATTCTTGAATTGTGAGCATCAGGAGTGTCTGAAGATATACCGAGACAAGCCTCATGTCTTAACTTCGCTTCGTTAAGGAGATATGACGATTCGAATATGCCTCTCATTACAGAAATCCAGCGGTGATTTTGAACAAACTCTCCATTGACTTTATATGGAGAGTTTTGAGACTTTGTGTTGGTCTGAGGAGATTTGCCAAAATTCTATAAATCCCACAACAATGATAGTGACATTTTCGGAAAGCCAGCAAAAATACCTGCGTTTTCATGTATAATTTGTGGAAGTTGAGTGAAAATTGAGCAAGTAGCAAGAAGTTGTTCGGACATGAAGAGAAGACTGCAAAACCTTCCGTGGCACACTGGAAGCCAAGTGCATAGCAACCATAACAACGCATGTATTTTGTGAAAAATCACAATTTTGCAACTGAAAACTTTAAGAGGCATAAAAGCAAAACGGTAAAAGATTTTAAAAAGCTGATTTATATCTGAATAGCCCAATAATTTGAGAACATTTTAAAGTTTGAATGGTTGTTCTACGTGAAAATATGAGGAAGTAGTTAAGTTTCAAAAACAAGCAAATTTTAGCAGAATTGCAGAAGTTTCCCATTCATTTCAATGGGACAAATTAAGCTTAATATTTTAAAAAGTATAATAGTGAAAAATACCAAAAGACATAGCACACATTAGCAGAAATAGCAGAATAGTTTAAAATTTGAACGGTGAAAATCGGCTGAAAATTGTGGAAGTAGTTAAGTGCCAAAAAGTGTACGGAAGTCCCAAGAGGAACTCAATAGTGTGGATGCTTAAAGCATCCACACAATAACTAGAAAAATTTGCATTTCCTGCGAAAATGCAGTGTGGATGCTTTAAAGCTGAAGCTGTCTGCAAAAACTAGCTGAAAAAGCTGAAAAGTTGCAGAAATTGTAATAACTTTGCAGAAGCAAAAGAAGTTTGCTAAAATGTAATAACTTAGCGGAAACATAATACTTGGCAGAAATACAATAGCATAGCAGAACTTAGCAGAAATATTGTAACTTACCAGAAACATGATAATTTCTCAAAAATACAAGAATTTAGGAGAAATAGTATAAGATAACAGAAATAATATATTTAGCCAAAAATACTTGAACATTACAGAAACACGATGATTTAGAAAAAGAGTACAACATAGCAGAAATACTGTGATTTACCAGAGACACTGTGATGAACTATGAATATTGTAATTTTAAATCAATACTATGTTTTAGCACAAATAGTATAATTTGACAGAAATACTATCATTTGGCAGAAATACTATGTTTCAGCAAAAATACTCTGGTTTAGCACAAATATTATAACATAGCAGAAATACAATTATATAGCAGAAATGCTATATTTAGAAAGAAAATTATAATATAGTAGAAATACTATGATTTAGCAGAAATACTGTATTTAGCACAAGTACCAAAAAGAAGCAGAAATACTATGATTTAGCAGAAATACTATGATTGAGCAGAAGTACTAAGATGTAGTAAAAGTACTTTGATTTAACAGAAATACAATTATGGAGGAGTAATACTTTAAAATGGGAGAAATATTGATACACACACACACACATACAGAGCCTAAAGGGAAGAGTATTTGTGCCATGGAGTGTTAACAAGAATGTGAGGTCCATATTAGAAAAGCTGGTAAAATCCTAAAAGTTTGCAGAATTGTAATAAATGATGAATATGAATTACTGGTCTGTGATAGTGTATTAATTTGTATGGAAAAAAACCTGTTGACTAAGGTGGAATCGAACCCACGACGTCTGGGTTGCAGACCCGTGTCATTACCAACTGCGCTACTGGGAGAGACAGTGAGCGCCTAGAAAAACAGGGTGATGAGCAGTCAGAATTAGATCGCGGTGAGAGGCAAAAAGCGCCGTTTTTTGGAGTTACAAAACGTTGTGTAACTCAAAAACTAGGTGGACTAGAAGCATGATTCTTGTACTGGGTGAATCAGCGGACTTTGGTGTACTTTGACCGCGATTTTCATTGCTCTCTGTACATCCGTCGCTGAGATATGACGAGAGAAGAAACGGCAGACCTCAGATATGATTGGCTGGCTGGGAAGCCGTGAAGGCCCTGATATGTGCATTTGAATGTCTCAGTCCTCACAGAGGATTGGCTGCCTGGCAGAAATATATAGAAATAGTATGATTAAGCATAAATACTACATTTAGCAGAAATACTATATTAAGCACAAATCCTATAAAAAGCAGAAATACTATATTAAGCACAAATCCTATAAAAAGCAGAAATACTATATTAAGCACAAATACTATAAAAAGCAGAAATACTGTACTATGATTTGGGAGAAAAACTATAATTATTAGAAATACTATATTTGGTAGAAATACTATGTTTTGGCAGAAATACTATATTTACCTCAAATCCTATAAAATAGCAGAAATAGTATGATTTAGCAGAAATAGTGTATTTAGCACAAGTACCAAAAAGTAGCAGAAATACTATGATTGAGCAGAAGTACCAAGATGTAGTAAAAGTACTTTGATTTAACAGAAATACAATTATGGAGGAGTAATACTTTAAAATGGGAGAAATATTGATACACACACACATACACAGAGCCTAAAGGGAAGAGTATTTGTGCCATGGAGTGTTAACAAGAATGTGAGGTCCATATTAGAAAAGCTGGTAAAATGCTAAAAGTTTGCAGAATTGTAATAAATGATGAATATGAATTACTGGTCTGTGATAGTGTATTAATTTGTAGGGAAAAAAACATGTTGCCTAAGGTGGAATCGAACCCACGACGTTTGGGTTGCAGACGCGTGTCATTACCAACTGCGCCACTGGGAAAGAGAGCGGGCGCCTTGAAAAACAGGGTGATGAGCAGTCAGAATTAGATCGCGGTGAGAGGCAAAAAGCGCCGTTTTCTGGAGTTACAAAACGTTGTGTAACTCAAAAACTAGGTGGACTAGAAGCATAATTCTTGTACTGGCTGAATCAGCGGACTTTGGTGTACTTTGACCGCGATTTTCATTGCTCTCTGTACATCTGTCGCTGAGATATGACGAGAGAAAAAACGGCAGACCTCAGATATGATTGGCTGGCTGGGAAGCCGTGCAGGATTTTTGCAGTCTATTTCTCATAGTGACGACTCCCCTCAAACAAATGACCATAATTTCCTAACCGTAGGGGCTAGAACGGTCATTCTTACACCGTTTTGTTCAGAAGAGATGGGGGAATCTTCCAGTGTTGACAATTTATCATTAAAATATGAATTTTTAGAGATATATGACATGGATGACTTGTTGACTTAGAAGCCACGAATTCCCCAATATGCAAATTTGAATGCCTCAGCCCACATATATGATTGGCTGGCTGGGAAGCCGTGCAGGCCCTGATTTGTGGATTTGAATTCCTCAGCCCTCAGATATGATTGGCTGGCTTAGAAGCCATGAAGGCCCCAATATGCAAATTTGAATGCCTCAGCCCACATATATGATTGGCAGGCCCTGATTTGAAAATTTGAATGTCTCAGTCCTCACAGAGGATTGGCTGTCTGGGGACCTGGCAGAAATATATAGAAATAGTATGATTAAGCATAAATACTACATTTAGTAGAAATACTATGTTTTAGCACAAATACTATAAAAAGCAGAAATACTATAATTTAGCAGAAATACTATATTAAGCACAAATCCTATAAAAAGCAGAAATACTATATTAGGCACAAATCCTATAAAAAGCAGAAATAGTATGATTAAGCATAAATACTACATTTAGTAGAAATACTATGTTTTAGCACAAATATTGTAAAAAGCAGAAATACTATAATTTAGCAGAAATACTATATTAAGCACAAATCCTATAAAAAGCAGAAATACTATATTAGGCACAAATCATATAAAAAGCAGAAATAGTATGATTAAGCATAAATACTACATTTAGTAGAAATACTATGTTTTAGCACAAATACTATAAAAAGCAGAAATACTATAATTTAGCAGAAATACTATATTAAGCACAAATCCTATAAAAAGCAGAAATACTATATTAAGCAATATAAATATCCTGTAAAAATCCTATAAAAAGCAAAAATACTGTACTATGATTTGGTAGAAAAATTATAATTAATCAGAAATACCATATTTGGCACAAATCTTATAAAAAAGCAGAAATAGTATGATTTAGCACAATAGTAATAACTTAAACAGAAAAATTGGAAAAGCAAAATGGACAGCTGAAAAAAGGGTGAGAGAAGTAAGTTTGTAGCCCAGGCAAGCAGGCTGGGAGCTGCTGAATTTGAATCCACCAATCAGAGAGCCTGTGCACTTTTTCCCGCCAAAACAGGTGCAGGCAGCACAGAGAGACACAGGATTTTTGCAGTCTATTTCTCATAATGATGACTCCCCTCAAACAAATGACCATAATTTCCTAACCGTAGGGGCTAGAACGGTCATTCTTACACTGTTTTGTTCAGAAGAGATGGGGGAATCTTCCAGTGTTGACAATTTATCATTAAAATATGAATTATTAAAGATATTTGACTTGTAATGCACCATAACTGAGTAGAGGCGAAGCAAAAACTGCCTTGACTTCCCCTCAAACAATGCTTTCTAACTCTAAATCTATTTGGAGTATCGATATCATTCTTTCACCGTAAGAGACAGCAGGCTTTGGTGAACAATCATGGAAATTTTCAGGTCTCCGTGGAAATCCATTAAAAAGATATGACGAGAGAAAAAAGTGGTTCATTTCCAGAGTTTGAAATCTGAAGAAATCTGAGCGAAGGACGAATTTCCTACCCTCAAACAAGTCCAACTCATTTCAGAATGGTAATAGGTGAGAAAGAAATTCTTGAATTGTGAGCGTCAGGAGTGTCTGAAGATATACGGGGACAAGCCTCATGTTTTAACTTCGCTTCGTTAAGGAGATATGACGATTCGAATATGCCTCTCATTACAGAAATCAAGCGGTGATTTTGAACAAGCTCTCCATTGACTTTCTATGGAGAGTTTTGCGACTTTGTGTTGGTCTGAGGAGATTTGCCAAAATTCTATAAATCTCACAACAATGATGGTGACATTTTCTGAAAGCCAGCAAAAATACCTACGTTTTGATGTATAATTTGTGGAAGTTGAGTGAAAATTGAGCAAGTAGCAAACAGTTGTTCGGACATGAAGAGAAGACTGCGAAACCTAGAGTGGCACACTGGAAGCCAAGTGCATAGCAACCATAACAACGCATGTATTTTGTGAAAAATCACAATTTTGCAACTGAAAACTTAAAGAGGGATAAGATGAAAACTGTAACAGATATGAAAAAGCTGAATCATACATGAATAGCCCAATAATTTGTGAACATTTTAAAGTTTGAATGGTTGTTCTAGGCGATAGTATGAGGAAGTAGTTAAGTTTCAAAAAAGAGCAAGTTTTAGCAGAATTTTGGAAGTTTTCCATTCATTTCAATGGGACAAATTAAAGGAAAAAAGCTTAATATTTTAAAAAGTATAATAGCAAAAAATAGCAAAAATCATAGCGATCATTAGCAGAAATAGCAGAATAGTATAAAATTTGAACGGTGAAAATAGCATAAAAATTGTGGAAGTAGTTAAGTGCCAAAAAGTGTACGGAAGCAACTTGAAGAATAATAATAATAAAGAATAAAGAGAAACAGGAACTCAATAGTGTGGATGCTTAAAGCATCCACACAACTAGAAAAAATTGCATTTCCTGCGAAAATGCAGTGTGGATGCTTTAAAGCTGAAGCTGTATGCAAAAACTAGCTGAAAAAGCTGAAAAGTTGCAGAAATTGTAAAAACTTTGCATAAGCAAAGGAACTTTGCTAAAATGTAAGCTGTCTGCTAAAAATAGTTGAAAATAGCTGAAGAAGCTGAAGAAATCAAAGTCAGTGTTTAAAAAGTTGTTGAAATTTTAATTTTGCAGAACAACATCAAGTTAACAAAAATGTAATAACTTAGCAGAAATGCAATAACTTAGAAGAAACATAACAATTCAGCAGAAATGTTGTAGTTTACCAGAAGCTACAACTTAGCAGAAATGTAATAATTTAGAATAACATAACTTAGCAGAAATGATATAATTTAGTAGAAAATTAATAACTTGGCAGAAATATTACAACTTATCAGAACTGCTATAATTTTGCAGAAATGTAATTATTAGGAAAAAACTGTAAACAGATAACAGCTGAAAACGATGAAGTAACCACAAAGTTACTTATTTAACTGTGAAAAATGACCAGAAACATTAGAAAAGGAAGAAAACCAATTCAATTCAATGTATAGATACAGATACAGATATAGATACAGAGAAAAACCCAACAATCATATGACCCCCTATGAGCAAGCACTTTGGCGACAGTGGGAAGGAAAAACTCCCTTTTAATAGGAAGAAACCTCCGGCAGAACCAGGCTCAGGGAGGGGCGGCCATCTGCTGCGACCGGTTGGGGTGAGAGAAGGAAGACAGGAATACCAGCCAGCAGATAAACTGATGTAAAACAAAACCAAGGTAAAATTGCAGAATTTACACAGTTGGTGAAATGTAAAAATGGCAACAAAAAAACCCCAAACAAACAAACAAAAAAAACACACAAACAACATTTAGGTAATAAATGCACAAGATGATTTGATGATAAATATGGTACCAATCTACAAAATACTGTCGAAATGAAGTCCACATTGTGATATATTTGAGGTGTGGAGAGTCACACAGCTGAACAATCGATGTGCATATTTAAAGAAACAAGGATCAAATAAAGAACATTGTTGTGGAATAAATTACAGTGAAAAATAATCACTGCCCTGCGTTAGAGAGTGACTTATGATGAGGTATTAATTGGGTTAACTTTACCTCTAACAGCTTTTCACATAGTGCTGTGACCAGGGTGAAATCCATCATAAAGTAACTGTAAACAGTAGAACCATTAGCATGAATGTTATGGTTCTACTCTGATCAAAACTCAAGTCAGCTGTGTGACCTGATATAAAATGATAAAGAGGAACACATATAAATGGATGTGACCTTTATGAACTTTTCAAAATGACTTTATATGTCTGACCCATTATCTATATATATTAGAACAGCGGTCCCCAACCCCCGGGCCTCGGACCGGTACCGGTCCTTGAGTCATTTGGTACCGGGCCGTGAGAGTTGAGGCTCAGGTGTGAAATGTATAGTTTTCAGGGTTTTTATCGGTTTTCAGCGTTATTTTGTTATCGTTTTTATCGTTTACTCGGTTTTCCTTGGTCTTTTCACGTGTGTTATGAATAAATTTTCTTTTTTTCGGTACCAGTACTAGTTTTATTTTGTTGTATTTATCCGCGACACCTTAAAGGCCGGTCCATGAAAATATTGTCGGGCATAAACCGGTCCGTGGCGCAAAAAAGGTTGGGGACCGCTGTATTAGAGCAGATGTGGAAAAACACTGTTAGACCTACTCTATACTAATGTAGTTACTGACACCCCATACTAAGGCAGGATTCATACAAACACACATTATTTATTCTCTTAAACACTTCTTTTTTCACAATTTGAGATTGTGTAATTTCTATAAAGAATACGTGTAATGGTTCAATAGATATAGTTATTTAAATGTCCATAATAATCACACGATCATTTCTGTACATCCTACAATTCAAGATTTAGAGCTGTGTGTCTGTATGAATTCAGCTTGCTATACTTATAGACTTAGATATATTAATCCACTATTTACCCAAACAAGTTAAATTGTTTGGGTAAATAGATTGGGTTTGTCCTACAAAATAATTATTCAACAATAAAAAAAAAACACAAAAAGAATCTGCACATTAATCCAGAGTTCAGTTTCATATGTCTGATATTGTTTGTTAAATCTGGTGACACAAACACAGTCAAAAATTCATTGCTAGCGTGACATGTGGTCCTTTTTGCCTTTGACCAATGATATGCTGGTTACTTGGAGCGGTTTAGTATTTGCTGTCACAGAGGAATGTTAACCATAAATCCAAAAGACAAAACTGAAAAAAATATGTTAATTGCAAACATGTTTTTGCTTAGTAAAAGGATTGAAATTACATGGAAACTGTCAACTTAAAGCCTCATTGTAAATATCATCACAAACAGATGTTTTCCACACAGTTAACAAAGCTCCACCACATCCGATCACTGCATATAAATCTAAAAGAAAACAAAAAAAGAATAAAAAATAAATAAAATTAACACAAGGGAAGACTTTTGATTTAATAACTAAGCTTAAAATAAGTGTTACCTTTGAATATTTGTGGGAAAAATCTGATGCTACCCCAAGAATACAAAGCCACACTGGAAACAATGACAGGCTTGCAGCCCTCTGTCTTCCTGGAGTGAGGTGCCTGATCAGTAGCAGTGAGTTGACAGAAGTTGGTGTCTGTAAGAGTGGCCAAACACTGATACTCTGTCCACTTGCGTAGAGTCTAAGAAGCTGGAATGCAGGCACACTGGACGAGCTTGTTCTAAAAAATACAGAAAAAGGAACATTTTATTTGTGTTAAGGCCTAAAAACTACAAATAAGTTATACAATGAACAATGTTGAAATACCTTATAGGTGCTGCAGGCCACATAACCAGAATCCAGAGCAATCTCACACTCACATGATGGTGAGGAAAGACATGAGCTCTGCAATGAGGTTTGAATGTCTCAGTTGGGACACTGAAGAACTCAGAAGACAGCAGTACCTGCACAGAGAGACAGAGTAGAAAAAGCATAGGTTTGTAATCCATAATGTGAATTAAAACTCAAAAAGTGTCAAGAAGTATAATCATTTGAGTGTGAAATTATTTGTGCAATAAACAGGATTTAAATTAATTAATTGAATTAAAAACACTGACATTTTTTATCAAAGATAAAGAATCATACCTCTCTCTGCTCTGAGGATCACTGAGGATCTCTGACAGGAAATACAGTTTCCTCAGTATGAGTCATCATTGATGGTCTCAGAGGTGTGCAGTGTGGCAGCATGATGATGGTCTCCAGATCAGGCAGGAGGTCAGGTGATGGGTGTGTCATCTTCTCCATTGAAGACACACTGGTATGGCAGTTCATAAAACAGCAGTCTCTGTGTGGCATGTAGTTATCTGTGCAGTCCAGCACTGATGGATCAGGTTTGGCTCAGCAGTTCATGAAGATGGTGTTAAGATGTTGTTGTTTCAGCTGAGGATGGTGAAGTTTGAAGGTTTTCCCACAAAGGAAACAGGACTGTGTGTGCCCTGTCTGAAAAAAAAAATACATCTACAAAACATAAAGTGCTTTTAACACCACCCACCCACCCTCCCCACCCACCCATCTCAGCCCCCAAGTGTCTATGTAATGCTGGTATGGGGTGTCAGGTACTAAATCTAATTAGTGCGTCAGAAAGAGGGGGCTACACCTAAAGCCCCCGCTTTCTGATGTCTTTGTTTATTAGCAGCTTTTTCCAGCTGCTCAGAGAATTCTGACTTGGCCTTTATCCACCCAAACCCAAACCCACCCGGATAAAGGCCAAGTCAGAAAATGGATGCAGAAACTTTCCATGTACTTCTAAATCAGTTTTTATACATATTCTGTAAGCTGTAAAAATGTTTTTCTCTACATAATGTATAATTATAGACATCTCTGGTAGCCTAAAGATAGTTTAAAACTTTTAAAAATTTTTACCTGTAAAACATGATAAGCAAAACCTCATTCATCCCAAAAACATTTGATTCTACAAAATTTACTATAATCAAGAAAACATTATTGTCTGTATTTATTCATGTGACCCATAATAAATACCTGCATTTATCTGGAATTTATTTATTTACTATTTCATATTTGAAAGCCCTTGGAGGGGAAGTCTCGTTGAGATACATACGTCAGAGTAAAAAAAGTATCAAAAAAGGAGATGACAATTAACATCCATGAAAAAATGCATTAGTAGATTTAGTCATTTAAAACATGAGAATAAAAAATAAATTATGTCCGTTTAATACTTTTTGCAGCATATTTCAGATCTGAGGTGCATGATAACAGAAAGCAGATCTCCCGGCTCTGCATGAAGTACAGCCATGATTTGGTGAAATGATTAATAACATTGCAATAAGAAAGGGTCTTCTTACCGACAGAGTAGGGAAGACAATTTTTTCAATGAAAAATCTTTTCCATACTCTACAATCAGTAAACTCTGTAACAAACATGATCTGTAATTGTTTCAAAACTCACCAGACGACTTCATGATTGGCTCGAGGACAGGACACAAAAGACAGGGTTGTGGTAACTGTAATATGTTCTCAGGACACCTGAATGGAGACATTGATGTGGCTGAGAAATAAAAATGAGATCAAGCAGGGTGTTCTTGTCTGTAGTGGCAGAAGTGATCAGCTGTGAATACCCTCTAGACTGAAACTGCTCCAGAATCTGTTTTCTTCCACTCTGCAACTGGTTTTCATTAAAATCTCCACACACAATTATTGGATGACAGTCCATTATTTCAAGTGAATCTAAAAGACTTACCAGGTTTTGCATGAACGGTGTCAAACTGTAGTCAGGGGGTCTGTACACAACCGCAATGAGCGCAGGGAATGGAGCCTGAACCTTCAACACTAAGAACTCAAGATCAGTGACATTATGCAGATACTGTTTTACCTGAACCTGAAAATTATTCCTCAAATACACAACAACTCCACCACCACTTCTGCTGGCCATGTGAGGAAAGTTTGTGTAGGACACATGTCTGTTGCGTTTGAACATGGTGTAGCCGTCCAAATGAAGACTGTCTGCAACAAAGGAGCCTTGGAGGTGAGACTCTGTGAGACACAAAACATCTGCTAAACACATTTCATGATGACTCTTGATGTCACTGATGTGAGATGGCAAACCCTCCGTATTGTGATGGATCAGTGTAAGAGTGTCAAGTCTGCTGGCTGTTTCTCTGACCTGAAGAAGAGGCATCATTTCCTCAACACTGGCTTGTCTCGTGGTTTGGAGCGCTGCAGTTACCTCGGGATTGGCGTAAATCTTTTTCTCATCCAAGTCCTGCAAATAGAGTCCACTGAGAGACGTCACCCTGCTGAGAGCAACATAAGCCATTCCCGGTTCAAAAATGTTCTTCATTGAAACTACAGCTGTCTGTGTTGTAAGACCCTGGGTTTTGTGAATTGTGCAGGCGAATGCTAGCTTTACAGGAAACTGTCTGCGTACCGCTCCTTTAAACTTCAGACTCTCCTCTGCTCTCTCAATGTAAACCAGATCATCAGATGCTGCATTAGCACTGCGGGTGTTTCTTACAGACTGCCGGTTGTCCATTCTGAGCCCCAGTTTAATTATGTGTCCATCATTTTCAGATCTCACCACCTTTACCAGTATACCAAAAGCACCGTTAACCAAACCATTTAGTGTGTCCAAGTTTCTGGTCAGCATGACTCGAGCTCCTTCAGCGACGTTCAGGGTGTCGGGTAAATCATTTCGCCCACCTGTAAATGGTTTGTCTCTTCGTTCCATTCTGCCTGTACGTTTATCCTTCTGGAAATCGTCTGCATTGATGATTATGATGTTTGAATGAAGCTTCTTCAGGGTATCTGTGTTATGGGATTCCACATTCTTGTTGGTGGCATAAATGTGTAAGACCTCAGTTGGACATTCTTCTGGTGCAGTCACAGCCTGTGACAACAAATCTCTGTCGCACTGAGAAAGCTCATCTGTCTTCTCTTTGACTCTAATCCTGTTCAACATCTCTGCAAAGGCCACATCATCTTTCTGACGCATGATCTCGGTTAGAGTGATCATCTGAAAATGTTCCCGCCACAGGTCAATCTGTTCTGGATCGTAAACACAGAGAGGTTTAGACTGTCGCACTGGTGGTAGCTGGTAAAAATCTCCAACAGCTAAAACTGACATTCCACCAAAAGGTCTCTGAGTGCCTTTGATTTGTTTCAGTCTTGCATCCACATAAGCAAAAAGAGGTTTTGAAACCATTGAAATCTCATCAATAACAATAATTTCAGCATTCATCAGCTCAGATCTGACTTCATCCAGTTGGTTACCAAGTCCTTGAATGGGTGGTTTCAGACTCCTGGGTAGTTTGAGTAGGGAATGTAATGTAGAGCCATTGATCTGAAAAGCTGCTGTACCGGTAAATGAAGTCAGTAAAACAGTTGGATTTGATATGTCAGCTTCTTCTGCATTAGCAGGCAGTCTGCTCAGGATCTTTGATGCTTCAGAGTGAATACATTTAATCAGATGTGACTTTCCAGTTCCTGCACCACCGTTGATATAGAAGAAAAATGGATCTGGGTTCAAACCACAAACTCGCTGAATACACCAGTCTCTTATAGCATAGAACACGCAGGCCTGCTTCTGGTTCAGATTCTGATACATTACACGTACCACGGCTGGATCGACTGCAGGTTGTTCTCTGATGGCTCTGATCTCTGTTATGGCATCAGACTGACGACTGTAGTCGGGGACATTCTCCTGTTCGTTCTCATCATCAGAATGTCTCTCAGGAAGATTCTCATCACATTGCAGCCTCACAACTTCAGATTCAGGAGCCAGATTACACCATTCATTGATCACAACATCCCTATTTTGTTCAAACTCTTCCAGTGCACTCTCAATATCCTCAGAGTTCTTCTCATACTTGTCTTTATTTCTTTTCACAATCCGTTTAACAGACTCACTGTGGTCTGAACATGGAAGTCGCACAAAACCTGAGTTGTAGAAGGACTGATAGGTTTGGAAACATTGTGGTTTCAGTTCCTGCTCTGATCTGTGTGGAAGGTAAAGTCTCAACAGTCGTCCATAATATTGCTCAGGATCCTTTTCCTGTGAACAGTGGTAATACCTGATTATAGCTGGTTTATCATTCTTTCGCCTTTGTACAAATCCAAGCTGGTTTAGAAGAGGAAGCACATCTTTTCCTTCATTTGGACCACTCACCAACCGGCACAGGGCAGCAAAATCAGCCAGTGACATTTCCTCATATTCTGGGGTCTCAGGTCTGCATTTGTATTTATCACTCAAACTTGTCATCCAAATATTACAACTGTCATGTGTTGTGCTTTCCAGGTAGCTAATCGGGCGACTCATTTTTACCGGGTTATCATCGGTTGGTACAAATACAACACTGCGGGAACATTTTTTCATTTTTAGGCCACAGACTCGAGTCACACACTCCTGTGCGCTGATCTCTCTCTTTTTTGAGTAAGCCTGCATCACAGCTCTCATTTCATCACATTCATTGACCGTGTTGTTTCCAGAGTTATCAATAACTGTCTTCAGGTATTCAGAGAGGCCAGATTCTTTCTTCGTTATATATTTACAGAGGTATTCTACACATGAATAGGCATTCAAAATGAATGAGAAATCTAAATTAGAGTTCCAGGCTTCAAGCAGGTGTGGGTTGTAATTGTTGATCCAACAGTCCTTTGGGTCACGTTTCAGAATGAGACCTGTTTTCTTGTGTATGTCCTGGAGGCATTGTTCATACTCATTCATTGTCAAGTTGCATCGTGACAGAATCTGCTCTATGGTGAGGGAAGCAGCTTCAGGTTCCTTCAGCAGGTTCAACAAAGGTCTGAGTTTGGCTTTTGCAGCTTCAGTGTCTGAATCCTCATCCTGTCTCACAATCTTTGTTCTTGTGGCTGGTGGTTTTGGAAACCCAAATCTACAACCAGAGTTCACACTCTTAAAGCATGTTTTTGTGTGGTTTTTGCTGTGCTTTTGTAGCTCAGTGACTTTTTTGTGCAGTTCAGGTTGTTTTTCTGGATCAGGGAGTTGAGCTGAGATGTATCTGTCCACAAAGTCACAGACAGTTTGGTCATCATCCACATCTACTTCTACCTTTTCTTGAATCCACAGCAACATGTGTATATGCGGACTACCTCTGTGCTGGAACTCAACTCTGTAAAAGTAATCAATGATCTCACCAAGGGGCTGTGCAGGAGAAAAAAGCAAATCTCTGAACAAAGCCTCAACACGCTTATCAAACATTCGCATGGTGGTTACTGGATTTGATCTTAGAATTTCACACTTTTCTGACCAGTCCAGGGCTTCAAAATCAACCTCTTCACCTTGCTGTCTCTTTATTGCTTGAATCACTTCAGGCCATCTCATCTCAGCAGCAGAGAAAGTGACAAAGAACTGAGGTGTTCCTATTTGACGAAGCATACTGAATAAATCTTTGGTAGTTTTCTGCCAGTAAGCTGGAGTTCCTCTGAGTGGCTGCATAAATCTGATTGCATCTTTATTTCTTACCAGCTTCTCTACTTCTGTCTTACTTTGTAACATTCCTGATGTGATTTTGCGTCCATCTTTGGTCATAGTTTTACCTTTCCTTAGCTGGATTGTCATGCTGGAATTAGCCAAATGTATTTCAGTGACAAACTGTGAGAAAAACAGGTAATTTGTGTCTTTAGCAAATCTTGCATCAATGTTGAAAAGCCTTGACTTGAAGTAAGCACTTGGTGTGAGTTTAAGAAGTCTCTTTTCATCCAGTGTGTTCTGACCAGTAGGAAACTGCACAGGAAATGCCATGGCTTCCAAATGAGGAGTTCTGAAGAAGCTAACAGGATTGTTTCTTTCTGCAGGAGCCACACAATATGTGTTATCAGTGAAACAGAGAATCTCTTCTGAAATGTCAACAGGCTGCAGACAACTTTCTAGAGCAAAACCTCCATTGTTCAAATCACTTTCTGGTTCATCTGGATTTTGTTCCTCTGGTTGTTCATCACAGGATTGCATATTAATAGCTTGTTCACTTTCAGACTCACTTTCGCACAAAAGGGCATCTTTTTCATAGTTGTCAATTTCCATTAAATCTGCTTCATCATAATCATCGCTTCCCATGCTGGCTTCATCACTGCTGTCATCATCAGGTAATGTTGGATCACAAAGCAATGCATCATCTCTGATAACAACATCTGTGTACTGTGGGTGAATTTGTTTGAGTTTACGCAGGGCTTCAATGAGTTTAGACCAGGTGACAGTCTGGAACAGCTGATGGCCTTTGTAGCACAGTCGTCTTTTCAGCTTGATCCTCATTACCTGTGATTGGCTTCTGAGCCTTGGTAAACAGTCAACTGTTTGTTGGACTTCAGATGGTACACACACCACATTACCACGTATGAGTCTTTGTCTGCCCTTTGGAAGTGGAATAATCTTAGCAAAAGGTATGCATTTGGCAATCAGATGTCTCTCCAGAATGTTGAGATCACACAGTTCAGCTGGAATATCCTGCAGTTCTAAACCATTGACAGCAGCAAGCCTTGGCATGCGTCCACTTTTGAGGGAACTGTGACACGTGTGACAGATATACTCTTTCTTTCTCTCAACAGGAAAGCTGCAGTGATCATGACATGCTTCATCACACACATGAACAAATTTACCAGTTAGACACTGCTGAGCTACAGTTTGGTGTTTTGAGTAATTTTCTCTTTTGCAGATTTTCACCTGATTAGGAAAAGAAGCTTTTAGACAAACAGTACAAACATAAGATGGTGCTGATTTAATGTTTGATCTGAAACGAGATATGGCCTCATTCATTATACTGTTCTCTGGATGACACTGTAACCTTTCAGCTGGTCGATGCATCTGACGATATTTTATTTTTATTTTCATTGCACATCTGATATTATGCATCTGTCTAAAAGAAAAACTGTTCCAATATTTTACTCTCATTCGTTCTCTCATATTGTCCTTGTGTTGCTGCTGAAATTGTCTTTCTTCTCCATAACGTTTAGTGATGTAACATTTTTTTTTCTGTCTAAATTCTACACTTTCTTTATATAGGTTAGAAACATATGACCTCATGTAAGCTTTATGTTTCTCTCTGAATTCAGCACAAGTTCTGTATGTTCTTGTTATTCGTTCCTTCTGCTTTTCTCGGAACACGGGAGATTCTCTGTATGTTCTTGTTATTCGTTCCTTCTGCTTTTCTTTGAATATAGGATTGTCTTTATACATCCTTATGACACGTTCTCTTTTTCTCTCTCTAATTTTAGCACTTTCTCTATAAATCCTTCTCATTTGCTCCTTCTGTTTTTCCTTAAAATCATCTCTTTCCTTATAGATCTTTCTCAAATGTTCCCTCTGTTTCTCTCTATATGTAGGATTTAGCTTATATAGATTACTTTTGTACACACTCTTCTTCTGTCTGTGATCAGGATCATTAGACTTTCTACTAGAATCTTTTTTCTTTGCCTTAAAGCTTTCATCAAAAGTGTACATCTGTCTTTCTTTCTTTTTCTGATTTTCCTTTCTCTGTGGTAGTTTTTCTTGGACCAATAGTCGTCTCCTAATCTTTCTCCTTTGCTGTTTATTATGCTTCAACAGTTTATGTGAGAGTTCCTCTGTTGTCTTAGTTAAACAGGAGGCAGTGTTTAAATCATTCTGAGGAACAGAATCTTTTGTTACCCGAGTGTCTCTTACAGAAGATGCAGAGGTTTCTATTTCTAAATAATCAGAAGGACGATTGTTCAGCTCAGCAGCTGGCTCATTTGAATAATCCACTCTGGATGACATCACTTCAGTAGCTAAAGTGTCGGCCACAGTTTTCTGTGTCTGCTCAGTGGATTTTGGGGTTTCAAGTTCAGGTTCATTTAAAGCTGGTGCTGGAACAGTTGTAGCCGTTTGTCTGTTTTCATCAGCATTTCTTTGGTCAGCAACGTTTTCACTGTGGAACTCAACAGGCTGTAGCTCATAAGTGCAGGTTGGTGCGATGCTAAACATTCGGTACAAACGTTTGATCCTGTCAATCATGTCGTTAAGACGTGTGAATTTTAACACAACTGCAGTTCCACCACTTACACTTAGCGACAATGGCATTCCTGTAGACTTACGTGGGTGAGGGTCAAAATATGCGTATTCACCTGAAGTCAGCCTGCAAACTGCGATGACTGTTCCTCCCATGACTAGCAAAGCGTAGCGAAACTCTGAAGCCAAACGCTGTAGTCCCTGTTCAAGGCTCGGAAGATGATCTGTACCGTCAAATGTGCCATAACGAGCAAACTGAGACATGTCTACTTGATACCCGTGTCTGCGGCTGGTGACCACTGAGGGAAGCTCATCGCAGGCTAGAAACACGCTGTTCACAAACCTCTTTCTGGCATCTGAATACACAGCATGGCCTTTGTCCAACACACGGTTAAGATCTGCTCTGGTAATGAATTCATCCTCGTGTAAGAATGACAGGAAAACCAAACTGTTTGCCATGCATTGCTGATTCCGGTACTTTCCATACTTAGCAGAAGCCTGGCTTCGGGATGCACAGACGCTACTCACTCGTGGACGACTTTCACTGTTTGTAACCTGTACATGAGATGGTCCTGGAGCTTCTCCATCATGCTGCGTTTGCAGAGTTACCTGGGGTTCAGTCTGGATTACCTGCTGTACTTTAGCATTTGGCACAGATGATGAGCAAACACCTCTCTTTACCACATCTGCATAAGACACTGCGGCTGTCTGAACGCTGAGCTGCACTTCTGGACTGGGAATACTTGTAACAGACACCTTTACCTGCTCACCGGTCTGAGAAACATTTACCTGTTCCTTCTGCTTTTGCCATCTAAGCTTCTGGGACTGTGACCTTTGACCTTTCCTTGGCATTTTGTGCAAGTACAAACTGGAGCTTATATGTATTTAAACACAAATGTAAACAAAAATCAACCTGTAAACACTGAAAAACTCCTCAAGTTTCTATTAAATGGATAAATGTAAAACTATACAAATGTTAAAGTGTTCTTATAACTGTTTAATTGATGTAAAAGGCTGACTTAAATACAAACTCAATATAAAAGTTATTGAAAGATCTTTAAAAACAGTTTTATTGTAGCTTTTTCAAAAACTGTATATTATTACTTCTTTTTTTTTTAACCAGACTGGTTAATGAATAGGTCTATACTTCTGTAATGTAATATGCAGAATAAATCTCAACAATCAACAGGCTATAATAAAACTCTTAGCTTTGAAGTAGACTTTGTGTAAATCTTTCAGATATCCAAACTTTAAAGCAAATATAAGGAATATAAGGTGGTGTGGTGATCAGATGACAGGCGATGAGGATTCTTCAGCTGGATGTTCTGCAGCAGTCAGGAAACAGGAAGTCTGGGTTCTCAGGGCAGCCTCTAGATGACAATTGTAACTGAATACTTACACTGAGTGACAAAAATGTGTTTGTCGTTAAATAATAATAGTATAAACTTGTAGTCAAATGTTATAGCCAATGAAACAGACTTGAAAAATGTATTTGAATCAAATTTAATATTTATCTGAATACAGCAGTCTGAATGTATGTATTACAAAATAACCAGATTATCTTACTACAAATAAATCTCAACAAAGGTGTATATTTTATATAATTTATCCAAGTAATTGCACTTGTAAGCCAAACTATCACAGTTTATTTCAAAGTGTAATGCAAAATTAAAGTGACAAATGTAGGGCTCTGTAAGTAGTTTCTACAGTGAGTTCTACTGTACTGTATATTCAACTTTTTACTTGTAATTTCCAGCAAAATGAGTGGATATGAGAGAGTTTAACGACAGGAAAGAAGGAGCAGTGAGAGCAGAGATCTCTCAGATTTCTGAAAACAGATCGTCGAAGTTGTGGTAACTTCAATTTCCAAAAACTTGGTTTCTTGTCAACCTTGGTTTCTTGTCAAACTTGGTTTCTTGTCAACACAGAGGTTTAAGCTTGTCAAAATTAGATAGAGCTCATGGCGGAGAAATGATAGAAGATAGAATCTCTTGTCAAAAAAGATGGAGCAGGGAGAGGGAGAGTGATAGGACAGACTGAAATTGCTTGTTAATTGCTTGTCAACGATAGAGGGAGAGGGTTTTCTGCAGCAGGTCACCTGTAAGACAAAAAGGGACTGGAATTAGGCATATTTCCAATAAACATGGCTTTCCAGTATTTTTCGGACTACAAGTCACACTTAAAATCCTTTAGTTTTCTCAAAAATCAACAGTTTACCTTATGTATTAATTCTGGCTGTGCTTACTGACCTCAACCCAATTGTATGTGCTACACGGCACTCAAACAACTGTCAAAATGTTTTAGTATGACTTTGGAAAGCTACAAAGCTGCACCATTTGATGGATTGTTGGAGCATTACAGCTACAGTAGTCAGGTGCCTTGCGGAGTAATTCGTATTGTGCTTAAACATAATATTATGGTGTGTGTATGAGGACCTGGCATCTGTTTACAGACATGCGTATGAAGCAGATTTCAAACCGATCAATCCATGAAGAATTTGATAGACTTGTGGAAGAGTACTGAACAGAATAAGTGAGTGTACTGTTCTGTGTTACCACTGAAAAATGTTGAGAGTTACTGTGAATTAGGGCTGCCACGATTAGTCGACTAGTCACGATTACGTCGACTATCAAAATCGTCGACGACTAATTTAATAGTCGACGCATGTTTGAAGCTTTGTAAGATCCTGAAAGACGCAGGAATAAGTAGTAGGATTTAAGAGTGTAATAACGGATTGAAACAGAAGATGGCAGCACTGCATGTACAAGGATGCCAGCTGCCGTTAAAACCCGAAGAAGAAGAAGCTGTGTCCCAGAATTCATAGCGCGGCTCAGCGCAGTTGTCAACAATGGCGGCAGCTAGTTAGTTTTAATATTACTCTTATTATTCTTTCTGGGTCACAAAATAAACGTTTAACATATTTTCAGGCGAGAATGTAGCTGTGTAAACCTCAAATATCTGCTCAGTTTATCAAGACACCACATATTTTCAAAAGCGCTCCGACGTTTTCGGAGACGTCTGTTACCCACTAGCTCGATAGCTAGCCGGGGGCGAGGCTCACTAGAGCCCGTGAGAACACCGGACTCCCAGCAAATCGTTTTCAAACCCACCGCCGTCTTTCGCTACTCAGGTTAAACATACATATATAAGTCACTTAGATAACTTAAAAATGTTATTGTTTGGCTTTTTTTAGTATTTTATTTGTTCCTAAGTAAATCTGTTTGGCTGAGATTAAAGTTATAGTTTTTACACAGCTGAATAAACGTCAAGCAGACAGCTGATTATCAGAAGTGTGAGATGCTCGAGAATATACTCCGGTGTCCCGTTATATTTTAGATAGCAAGGAGTTTATTAAACTTCACCGAGGCAATCTGCAAATTTCATTAAAATTCAATAAACTATCATCTTGTCTTTATTTTTAGTTAGCACATACCTTAAACACTTAAAGCTGTAAGCTAATGATAGATATATAAGAGCAGATGCATGCTGGTGCAATAAGCTGTACGTTTTACATCTAACGGATGCATGATCTGATTAGTCGACTAATCGCAAAAATAATCGGTGACTAGTCGACTATCAAAATAATCGTTTGTGGCAGCCCTACTGTGAATGAGTTGAATAGATGGACTTATCTGAATATTTGGTTAGCTGCATACGCCTTATAATCCGAAAAATACAGTACATACAGGGCTTTACATATTGAAGAGTTCCACAGTAAATTATTGGACTGAACTGATTGAAAATGCTCAAAAATGGTGGTGGAACTATTCTAAAGAAATTTTTACATTCTATTAACACAATAAAAACAAACAGTGTCTATAAACTTAAACCAAGATGTGCTGCTACAATAACCTACTGTAAATATCATATGGTCCAATAAAACCCACACACTGAGGTTAAAGCAGACAGTTTCAGGCCACCTACTTAAAATTTATGCCACATCACAGGTTCCTTAATCCCCGAAGTTCTCAAATCACTGTTTCTGTGTGTACTTACCTGGGACAACAGTACATCATAATATCTGGGCACACAGAAACAGGGATTTGAGATCCGTTAACATAAAAGTAAACAATACTTTACTCAGTATGACTTTTGGCAAAATGAGAAATTTGGAGATGGATGTTTCCTACAAAGTTTCTTTGTTTCTACATATTTCAGTCACATGTAGGGCATGTTTAATACACAGCCATAAGCACTCCACTAAATCTAGGACGTACTTATAATGGCCGATTTAAAGGCCAAATTAAAAATGTAGTATGACGATAATTTCTTTGTTGATCATTTAATCATAAAATACAGAAATGAGTGCTGTATCTGTGCTTTAGATTTTTTCCAGTCATCAACAAAATCTTTAATTAAAAGACTAATTCAAAGAGCAGTTTTCAGACAGTGACTTAATTTAATGAAGGGAAAGAAGCTTTTGAAATCCACAAGGCCCTACTTGAAGACTTAATTGCACCTAAACTGCTATTCATGAGCTGCTCTAATGTGAAAAAATATGCACTGCTACAATAACCTACCGACCTCTGTAGGTCTGGAAATGTTTACACAGACTTTTCTAGGATTTGATGACTTTTGATGATCACCAATAGCTGTGCTGACTCACTGCACTACACTGAATCTCCTATAATGAGAAACATTTCCCAGCACTGCACCTCAGAAAAACCTTTACTTACCAGACTTGAGACGATCAGATCAGCAGTCTAGAGAAAGGAAACAATACATCAGATCACTGTTTGATGATTCAGACTGTTGAGTCTTCACACAATCCAATTTACTGTGACACAAATTAACTAGTAAAATCCTCAATTACTTTAAGCTTTTTTAAGTTTACTGTAGTCTAAAGAGGAGATAATTGAACTGCAGGGTCTCACATGGCTATAGCAAGTGTAATAAAAGCATTATTACTACAGAAACGCAAAGAATAGGTACCAATATTTGTTGGCACAAGTGCAGGGTACACCAAATATTTCCTAAACAGAAGCTTTGTGGCTCCAACATTTTCTACAACAGGTCAGTACTAGTAAAGTGTGAAAACCAAAACTTTTAAAAATGTTAGATACAAAGTAATTATATAAATCAGAAGCAACAGAAAACCTCATATGAATATGTAAATCTGAAAATACCTTTAAATATTGACATGTTACAATAGCAGAGGTGCACCATGTTTTGTAATTAAAATTAAATGTCTTAAATTTTTACACTAAAAAGTCCTCTCATTGTACCCGTTGCTAGGAATATTTATGTATTTTGCAGTGTACCTTTTTGGCAACTTTTCTATTTAAATTTTAAAACACATTATATTCACCAAATAAGTAATAAACCAATTAGACACACTGGCTGTAATGTACCTAACAATGTCCACTCACACCTCTGGTTCTCTTAGTTTTTCATTATTGCTTAACTGTACAAAATACTTCTACAGTGTTCTGACTTTAATGTAATACATCAGCAGAATTTGAGAGACAATATGAATCAATCACTGTGCAGCTCTTAAGTGTTTGAGCAACCACTTATACTGACTCCCCTAAAACACTTTCATTGTTTTGTCTGCTACTTAAATCCACAAACATAAGGAGAAAAGGAACAACTGACATTTAGCTATGTTTGGATTTGATAACCCATAAGAAATTTAAATCATACATAAATGGGCTATTAAACTTCAGGGACATTTTCAGGGACAGTCAGAGGTCCTGTGTGGGAGCTTGGCTGCTACACGTAATAAATCCTGACTTTTTGTTTTTGCCCATCAGTAAATGGAAACATATCACAAAAAGTCAAACTACTGCATGTAAGTTGCCAAATGTGCTACGCAATGCCAGGTTCATACTGCTTCAGTTACAATCACTGTTTACTTACCAGCAAAGGCAAAACCAAAGATCTCTTTCATTCTGTGTAACAAAAGACAAAGCACAAAAATACAGAATGAGACAACTCAAATCAGCATCAGAGTCAATACTGCATCACTCTGTGTAGTCCAAAAGATTCAGTACACTTCTTTGTTTACCACAGCAACAAACAACTCACCTCTTTTTTCTACACCTTATTAAAGATTACTGTCTTCATTAAGGTAATATGTGGTTTCATCCATTTGTAATAAGCCACACACGTCTCTTAGTTATGTGATAGCTCTATTAGTTTGGTGCCATTAGATAACACAGTAGATTTAATAAGCAATGATTTGCTACACCTAGCACTGCACACTTTATCAAATTCTGACATCACAATTTCAAAGCATGAACAATCATAAATGAAAGCTTGGATGATATTTTTGTAGGCTTCAACATTTGAGTTGGTCTGCATTCAAATTCTGCTTCCTAAAAATATTATCACCTGCACACAGTATCATTTAAAATGCTGTTGTTTTAAATATCTACATATCATATTTATAATATTAATGGTGCACTGCTGCATTTTATTTATTTGAAGGTGGACTTTTTTATATTTCGTTAATTTTTCACAAAGTGAGAAGCTAAACAGAGCTGCAGGTGTAGGTTTTATTTTAAAAAAACAACCTGCACAAACAAGTGCTTGTTAAACAGTTCTTAAAATTTAACTAAAAAACTAAAATTAACTAATTAAAAAAACTTCCTGTTAAGAGATGTTATTATTCTTATATTATGTGTTTTATCCTCACTCTCTCTCTGCCTTCTGTTAATTAACCCACAGCACAAAAACACACCGGTACAGGCACGTGACTCTTTTTCTCCCGGCTTTCAGTCAGAAGCTGCGTCCCAAAATGTCGGCTGCATCCTCCGGAGGCCGCATTTGAAGGCCGATTACGTCACAGCCAGTCGACGAAGGCTGTCCCAATTCGTCGACTCTTTCAAATACGGCCGACAAATGCGTCCTTCATTTCCCCGAATTTGAAGGATGGGTCGGGTCTGTCCTGGGCCGCGCTTTGAATTCTGGGATATGGTGGGTGGCCCACCATATCCCAGAATTCAAAGCGCGGCCCAGCCAAATTTCAGCTGCCAACAATGGCGGCCGCTACTAAGTTTTAAAATTACTCTTATTAATTTTTCTGGGCCACAAAATAAACTTTTAACATATTTTAAGGCGAGAAAGTAGCGGTGTAAATTACAAATATCTGCTTGGTTTATCAAAACATCGCATATTTGCAAAAGTGTGCCGACGTTTTCAGAGACGTCTGTCACCCACCGGCTCGATAGCAAGCGAGGGGGGGGGGGTTTCAGACCCCCGCTCGTTCACTACTCAGGTTAAACATGATATACAAGTCACTCGGATAACTTAAAGATATAATTGTTTGCCTTTTTTCTGTGTTTTATTTGTTCTGGAGTAAATCGGTTTGGCTGAGATCAAAGTTATTAGATTATTAGATTAAATAAAGCTTTATTAATCCATCGGGTGGGTTCCTCTGGGATTTTCACACAGCTCAATAGACGTTAAACGGTCGAGAATTCACGCCAGTGTCCTGTTATATTTTAAATAGCAAGGAGCAGACGGCCGAGTTTATTAAACTCCAGCGAGACAGCGGTGATGCAAATCTTAAGGCTAGACCGTCCCATTTCACAGCCTCGCGCTTCCAGCCTTCTCGGTCTTTGAAGGACCCGGCCCACGTAGACCGCGAAGGCCGGGTCCTCCGAAGGATGCAGCCGACGTTTTGGGACACAGCTAATGGCGGTAAAATGGCTCCTTTGAAGTTGCCGACCCTGCTGCTCCAGCAGCTAATCAGTGGTTCTAAAATTACCTTACAACCTAAAGAATGAGGCCGTTTTAACTGACTGATTTGTGAAGAGGAGAACTAACTTCACTTTCCTAAGAGACTCAGAAACACTAACACACCGAATGAACCAAATACAACACAATAACTGTATTAAACAATCAAATGAACCATATTAATTTCACACTGGGCCTATAGCAGCTAGGCTAGGCGTTAGCGCTTAGGTTGTTAGGGCTAGCATACCAAACACTCCTTTTAAATACTAAAATTACAACGTTTCACTAAAAAAGTAGTCATTGTGTTACTTTAACATGACTTATACTTCGACTGCCTTTATAAGTCACTAACAACAACTGGGTAAATCACTCAAAAAGCTTATAGACATTTCATTACAGAGAAGCAGCGCTTACCGGCAAGGACGAGCAGAGAGTGGGCGGAGATTCAGGCGTCAGGCGGAGACGTAAAAAAAAGAGGCATTCACGGGTAGTGGGAAACTCCGCCATTACACAAAATTGGCATTGAAAACGTGAAAAATATATGTAAATTTAAATATTATTATACTAGATTTTTTTGCTACAAAAAGCAACTAGCAGAAATTTTATTCTATATATTTTAATAAATGTTTCAAATAGGATTCTTTGAATTTGAAATAATGGTTAAAAGACATAAATAAACACAAGGTCATTATGTTAAAATGTACTTTATTATGATAGATTTATTTAACTGACTGCATTAATAAGAACAGTCTTTTTCTGAACACCAACACCAGGGAGCTGGTGTTGGTGTTCATGAAGCTTCAGCTTCAAAGCTGAAGCTGTCTGCAAAAACTAGCTGAAAAAGCTGAGAAATTGCAGGAATTGTAAAAACTTTGCAGAAGCAAAGGAACTTTGCTAAAATGGAACAACTTAGCAGAACTGCAATATCTTAGAGGAAACATAATACTTGGCAGAAATACAATAGCATAGCAGAACTTAGCAGAAATATTGTAACTTACCAGAAACATGATAACTTCTCAAAAATACAAGAATTTAGGAGAAATAGTATAAGATAACAGAAAGAATATATTTAGCCAAAAATACTTAAGCATTACAGAAACACTATGATTTAGAAAAATAGTACAACAGAGCAGAAATACTGTGATTTACCAGAGACACTGTGATGAACTATGAATGTTGTCATTTTAAATTAATACTATGTTTTAGCACAAATACTCTGGTTGAGCACAAATATTATAACATAGCAGAAATACAATTATATAGCAGAAATGCTATATTTAGAAAGAAAAATAGTATGATTTAGCAGAAATACTACAATATAGCATAATAACAATGATTTAGAACAAATACTATGATTGAGCAGAATAGTAATAACTTAAGTGAAAATACTGGAAAAGTAAGATGACAAGCTGAAAAAAAAACGGAACATGGTTAAGTTCCCTCAAAACTAATTGTTGTTCACCTGTGAAAAAAAAATAAAGAAATAAAAATAAATTTAAAAAACAAGAAGGAACAGCCAACAGATACACACAAAATCAAATATGTATACACAAATGCACAGAGAGAGAGACACACGGAGGGTCTATGCCAGTCAACCAGTCTGAATATATTATATTTTTTTCCAACAATGAGATGCTGCCCTAAAGAGGGTCTCTCTCTCTCTCTGTCACACAAACACACACACACACACACACAAGATCCAATTCAGTCAACCAGTCTTAATATACTGAATTTGAATCTTACAATGAGATCATCCCATAAAAAGGCTCTCTCCCTCTCTCTCTCTGTCACACACACACACACACACACAGCAGCAGCAAGTGAACTGGGGCTGTTAACAGCATGTTTCTTAGTCAGTCAACCAGCTGTGAGTTTTGAATGCCTCAGCCCACATATATGATTGGCTGATTGGGAAGCCGTGCAGGCCCTGATTTGTGAATTTGAATGTCTCAGTCCTCACAGAGGATTGGCTGCCTGGGGACCTGGCAGAAATATATAGAAATAGTATGATTAAGTATAAATACTACATTCAGTAGAAATACTATTTTTTTTAGCACAAATGCTATAAAATGGCAGAAATACTATAATTTAGCAGAAATACTATCTTAAGCACAAATCCTATAAAAAGCAGAAATACTATGATTGAGCAGAAGTACTAAGATGTAGTAAAAGTACTTTGATTTAACAGAAATACAATTATGGAGGAGTAATACTTTAAAATGGGAGAAATATTGATACACACACACATACACAGAGCCTAAAGGGAAGAGTATTTGTGCCATGGAGTGTTAACAAGAATGTGAGGTCCATATTAGAAAAGCTGGTAAAATGCTAAAAGTTTGCAGAATTGTAATAAATGATGAATATGAATTACTGGTCTGTGATAGTGTATTAATTTGTAGGGAAAAAAACATGTTGACTAAGGTGGAATCGAACCCACGACGTTTGGGTTGCAGACCCGTGTCATTACCAACTGCGCCACTGGGAAAGAGAGCGGGCGCCTTGAAAAACACGGTGATGAGCAGTCAGAATCAGATCGCGGTGAGAGACAAAAAGCGCCGTTTTCTGGAGTTACAAAACGTTGTGTAAATCAAAAACTAGGTGGACTAGAAGCATAATTCTTGTACTGGGTGAACCAGCGGACTTTGGTGTACTTTGACTGCGTTTTTCATTGCTCTCTGTACATCCGTCGCTGAGATATGACGAGAGAAGAAACGGCAGACCTCAGATATGATTGGCTGGCTGGGAAGCCGTGCAGGCCCTGATATGTGCATTTGAATGTCTCAGACCTCACAGAGGATTGGCTGCCTGGCAGAAATATATAGAAATAGTATGATTAAGCATAAATACTACATTTAGCAGAAATACTATATTAAGCACAAATCCTATAAAAAGCAGAAATACTATATTAAGCACAAATCCTATAAAAAGCAGAAATACTATATTAAGCACAAATCCTATAAAAAGCAGAAATACTATATTAAGCACAAATCCAATAAAAAGCAAAAATACTATATTAAGCAATATAAATATCCTATAAAAATCCTATAAAAGGCAAAAATACTGTACTATGATTTGGTAGAAAAACTATAATTAATAAGAAATACTATATTTGGCAGAAATACTAAATTAACACAAATCTTATAAAATAGCAGAAATAGTATGATTTAGCACAATAGTGATAACTTAAACAGAAAAATTGGAAAAGCAAAATGGACAGCTGAAAAAATGCTGAACATGCTGAGGGTCCCTAAAATATACTTGTTAAATGAAAAAAATCAGCAAAAAAAAATATAACAGCCACAGAATCACAAATATGGACACACATGCAAACACACACACACACACACACACACACACACACACAAGATCCAATTCAGTCAACCAGTCTAAATATATTGAATTTAAATCTTACAATGAGATCATCCCATAAAAAGGCTTTCTCTCTCTCTCTCTCTCTCTCTCTCTCTGTAGCACACACACAGACACAGACACACACACACACACACACACACACACACACACACGCACACACAGGGAGAGAGAAGCAAGTTTTCAGTCAAGCAGCCTGGGAGCTGCTGAATTTGAATCCACCAATCAGAGAGCCTGTGCACTTTTTCCCGCCAAAACAGGTGCACGCAGCACAGAGAGACACAGGATTTTTGCAGTCTATTTCTCATAGTGACGACTCCCCTCAAACAAATGACCATAATTTCCTAACCGTAGGGGCTAGAACGGTCATTCTTACACCGTTTTGTTCAGAAGAGATGGGGGAATCTTCAAGTGTTGACAATTTATCATTAAAATATGAATTTTTAGAGATATATGACATGGATGACTTGTTGACTTAGAAGCCACGAATTCCCCAATATGCAAATTTGAATGCCTCAGCCCACATATATGATTGGCTGGCTGGGAAGCCGTGCAGGCCCTGATTTGTGGATTTGAATTCCTCAGCCCTCAGATATGATTGGCTGGCTTAGAAGCCATGAAGGCCCCAATATGCAAATTTGAATGCCTCAGCCCACATATATAATTGGCTGGGAAGCCGTGCAGGCCCTGATTTGAAAATTTGAATGTCTCAATCCTCACAGAGGATTGGCTGCCTGGGGACCTGGCAGAAATATAAAGAAATAGTATGATTAAGCATAAATACTACATTTAGTAGAAATACTATGTTTTAGCACAAATACTATAAAAAGAAGAAATACTACAATTTAGCAGAAATACTATATTAAGCACAAATCCTATAAAAAGCAGAAATACTATATTAAGCAATATAAATATCCTATAAAAATCCTATAAAAAGCAAAAATACTGTACTATGATTTGGTAGACAAATTATTATATTTGGCACAAATCTTATAAAATAGCAGAAGTAGTATGATTTAGCACAATAGTAATAACTTAAACAGAAAAATTGGAAAAGCAAAATGGACAGCTGAAAAAAGGATGAGAGAAGTAAGTTTCTAGCTCAGTCAAGCTGCCTGGGAGCTGCTGAATTTGAATCCACCAATCAGAGAGGCTGTGCACTTTTTCCCGCCAAAACAGGTGCACGCAGCACAGAGAGACACAGGATTTTTGCAGTCTATTTCTCATAGTGACGACTCCCCTCAAACAAATGACCATAATTTCCTAACCGTAGGGGCTAGAACGGTCATTCTTACACCGTTTTGTTCAGAAGAGATGGGGGAATCTTCAAGTTTTGACAATTTATCATTAAAATATGAATTATTAAAGATATTTGACTTGTAATGCACCATAACTGAGTAGAGCGAAGCAAAAACTGCCTCGACTTGCCCTCAAACAACGCTTTCTAACTCTAAATCTATTTGGAGTATCGATATCATTCTTTCACCGTAAGAGACAGCAGACTTTGGTGAACAGTCATGGAAATTTTCAGGTCTCTGTGGAAATCTATCAAAAAGATATGACGAGAGAAAAAAGTGGTTCATTTCCAGAGTTTGAAAGCTGAAGAAATCTGAGCGAGGGACGAATTTCCTACCTTCAAACAAACGTAATTCATGGCCAAATGGTAATAGGTGAGAAAACAATTCTTGAATTGTGAGCGTCAGGAGTGTCTGAAGATATACCGGGACAAGCCTTATGTCTTAACTTCGCTTCGTTAAGGAGATATGACGATTCGAAAATGCCTCTCATTACAGAAATCCAGCGGTGATTTTGAACAAACTCTCCATTGACTTTCTATGGAGAGTTTTGAGACTTTGTGTTGGTCTGAGGAGATTTGCCAAAATTCTATAAATTCCACAACAATGATAGTGACATTTTCTGAAAGCCAGCAAAAATACCTACGTTTTGACGTATAATTTGTGGAAGTTGAGTGAAAATTGAGCAGGTAGCAAACAGTTGTTCGGACATGAAGAGAAGACGGCGAAACCTAGAGTGGCACACTGGAAGCCAAGTGCATAGCAACCATAACAACGCATGTATTTTGTGAAAAATCACAATTTTGCAACTCAAAACTTAAAGAGGGATAAGATGAAAACCGTAACAGATATGAAAAAGCTGAATCATACATGAATAGCCCAATAATTTGTGAACATTTTAAAGTTTGAATGGTTGTTCTAGGCGAAAGTATGAGGAAGTAGTTAAGTTTCAAAAAAGAGCAAGTTTTAGCAGAATTGCGGAAGTTTTCCATTCATTTCAATGGGACAAATTAAAGGAAAAAAGCTTAATATTTTAAAAAGTATAATAGCAAAAAATAGCAAAAATCATAGCGATAATTAGCAGAAATAGCAGAATAGTATAAAATTTGAACGGTGAAAATAGCATAAAAATTGTGGAAGTAGTTAAATGCCAAAAAGTGTACGGAAGCAACTTGAAGAATAATAATAAAGAATAAAGAGAAACAGGAACTCAATAGTGTGGATGCTTAAAGCATCCACACAATAATAATAATAATAATAAAGAATAAAGAGAAACAGGAACTCAATAGTGTGGATGCTTAAAGCATCCACACAACTAGAAAAATTTGCATTTCCTGCGAAAATGCAGTGTGGATGCTTTAAAGCTGAAGCTGTATGCAAAAACTAGCTGAAAAAGCTGAAAAGTTGCAGAAATTGTAAAAACTTTGCAGAAGCAAAGGAACTTCGCTAAAATGGAATAACTTAGCAGAACTGCAATATCTTAGAGGAAACATAATACTTGGCAGAAATATAATAGCATAGCAGAACTTAGCAGAAATATTGTAACTTACCAGAAACATGATAACTTCTCAAAAATACAAGAATTTAGGAGAAATAGTATAAGATAACAGAAAGAATATATTTAGCCAAAAATACTTAAGCATTACAGAAACACTATGATTTAGAAAAATAGTACAACAGAGCAGAAATACTGTGATTTACCAGAGACACTGTGATGAACTATGAATATTGTAATTTTAAATCAATACTATGTTTTAGCACAAATACTATAATTTGATAGAAATACTATGTTTCAGCACAAATACTCTGGTTTAGCACAAATATTATAACATAGCAGAAATACAATTATATAGCAGAAATGCTATATTTAGAAAGAAAAATATAATATAGTAGAAATAGTATGATTTGGCAGAAATACTACAATATAGCATAATAACAATGATTTAGAACAAATACTATGATTGAGCAGAATAGTAATAACTTAAGTGAAAATACTGGAAAAGTAAGATGACAAGCTGAAAAAAAAACAGAACATGGTTAAGTTCCCTCAGAACTAATTGTTGTTCACCTGTGAAAAAAAAATAAAGAAATAAAAATAAATTTAAAAAACAAGAAGGAATAGCCAACAGATACACACAAAATCAAATATGTATACACAAATGCACAGAGAGAGAGACACACGGAGGGTCTATGCCAGTCAACCAGTCTGAATATATTATATTTTTTTCCAACAATGAGATGCTGCCCTAAAGAGGGTCTCTCTCTCTCTCTCTCTCATGCACACACACACACACACACACACACACACACACACACACACACACACACACACACACACAGGGAGAGAGAAGCATGTTTTCAGTCAAGCAGCCTGTTAGCTGCTAAATTTGAATCCACAGAGGCTGTGTACTTTTTCCCGCCAAAACAGGTGCACACACGCAGCACAGAGACAGGATTTTTGTAGTCTATTTCTCATAGTGAGGATTCCCCTCAAACAAATGACCATAATTTCCTAACTGTATTGGCCAGAACGGTCATTCTTACACCGTTTTGTTCAGAAGAGATGGGGGAATCGTCAAGTGTTGACAATTTATCATTAAAATATGAATTTTTAGAGATATATGACATCGATGACTTGTTGGCTTAGAAGCCATGAAGGCCCCAATATGCAAATTTGAATGCCTCAGCCCACATATATGATTGGCTGGCTGGGAAGCCGTCCAGGCCCTGATTTGTAAATTTGAATGTCTCATCCCTAAGATATGATTGGCTGGCTGGGAAGCCGTGCAGGCCCTGATATGTAAATTTGAATGCCTCAGTCCTCACAGAGGATTGGCTGCCTGGGGACCTGGCAGAAATATATAGAAATACTATGATTAAGCATAAATATTACATTCAGCAGAAATACTATATTAAGCAGAAATACTATATTAAGCACAAATCCTATAATAAGCAGAAATACTATATTAAGCAATATAAATATCCTATAAAAATCCTATAAAAAGCAAAAATACTGTACTATGATTTGGTATAAAAACTATAATTAATCAGAAATACTATATTTAGCACAAATCTTATAAAACAACAGAAATGCTATGATTTAGCACAATAGTAATAACTTAAACAGAAAAATTGGAAAAGCAAAATGGACAGCTGAAAAAATGCTGAACATGCTGAACATACTTGTTAAATGAAAAAAATCGGCAAAAAAAAAATATAACAGCCACACAATCACAAATATGGACACATATGGAAACACACATGCACAGAGAGACACACACAAGATCCAATTCAGTCAACCAGTCTAAATATATTGAATTTAAACCTTACAATGAGATCATCCCATAAAAAGGCTTTCTCTCTCTCTCTCTCTCTCTCTCTCTGTCTCACACACACACACACACACACACACACACACACACACACACACACACACACACACAGGGAGAGAGAAGTAAGTTTCTAGCTCAGTCAAGCAGCCTGGGAGCTGCTGAATTTGAATCCACCAATCAGAGAGGCTGTGCACTTTTTCCCGCCAAAACAGGTGCACGCAGCACAGAGAGACACAGGATTTTTGCAGTCTATTTCTCATAATGACGACTCCCCTCAAACAAATGACCATAATTTCCTAACCGTAGGGGCTAGAACGGTCATTCTTACACCGTTTTGTTCAGAAGAGATGGGGGAATCTTAAAGTGTTGACAATTTATCATTAAAATATGAATTATTAAAGATATTTGACTTCTAATGCACCATAACTGAGTAGAGCAAAGCAAAAACTGCCTTGACTTGCCCTCAAACAACGCTTTCTAACTCTAAATCTATTTGGAGTATCAATATCATTCTTTCACTGTAAGAGACAGCAGGCTTTGGTGAACAATCATGGAAATTTTCAGGTCTCTGTGGAAATACATTAAAAAGATATGACGAGAGGAAAAAGTGGTTCATTTCCAGAGTTTGAAATCTGAAGAAATCTGAGCGAAGGACGAATTTCCTACCCTCAAACAAGTCTAACTCATTTCAGAACGGTAATAGGTGAGAAAATAATTCTTGAATTGTGAGCGTCAGGAGTGTCTGAAGATATACTGGGACAAGCCTCATGTCTTAACTTTGCTTCGTTAAGGAGATATGACGATTCGAATATGCCTCTCATTACAGAAATCAAGCGGTGATTTTGAACAAGCTCTCCATTGACTTTCTATGGAGAGTTTTGCGACTTTGTGTTGGTCTGAGGAGATTTGCCAAACTTCTATAAATCCCACAACAATGATAAGCCAGCAAAAATACCTACGTTTTGATGTATAATTTGTGGAAGTTGAGTGAAAATTGAGCAAGTAGCAAGAAGTTGTTCGGACATGAAGAGAAGACTGCAAAACCTTCAGTGGCACACTGGAAGCCAAGTGCATAGCAACCATAACAACGCATGTATTTTGTGAAAAATCACAATTTTGCAACTGAAAACTTTAAGAGGCATAAAAGTAAAACGGTAAAAGATTTGAAAAAGCTGATTTATACCTGAATAGCCCAATAATTTGAGAACATTTTAAAGTTTGAATGGTTGTTCTACGTGAAAATATGAGGAAGTAGTTAAGTTTCAAAAACAAGCAAATTTTAGCAGAATTGCAGAAGTTTCCCATTCATTTCAATGGGACAAATTAAGCTTAATATTTTAAAAAGTATAATAGTGAAAAATACCAAAAGACATAGCCATCATTAGCAGAAATAGCAGAATAGTTTAAAATTTGAACGGTGAAAATCGGCTGAAAATTGTGGAAGTAGTTAAGTGCCAAAAAGTGTACGGAAGTCCCAAGAGGAACTCAATAGTGTGGATGCTTAAAGCATCCACACAACTAGAAAGATTTGCATTTCCTGCGAAAATGCAGTGTGGATGCTTTAAAGCTGAAGCTGTATGCAAAACTAGCTGAAAAAGCTGAAAAGTTGCAGAAATTGTAAAAACTTTGCAGAAGCAAAGGAACTTTGCTAAAATGGAATAACTTAGCAGAACTGCAATATCTTAGAGGAAACATAATACTTGGCAGAAATGCAATAGCATAGCAGAACTTAGCAGAAATATTGTAACTTATCAGAAACATGATAACTTCTCAAAAATACAAGAATTTAGGAGAAATAGTATAAGATAACAGAAAGAATATATTTAGCCAAAAATACTTAAGCATTACAGAAACACTATGATTTAGAAAAATAGTACAACAGAGCAGAAATACTGTGATTTACCAGAGACACTGTGATGAACTATGAATATTGTCATTTTAAATTAATACTATGTTTTCGCACAAATACTCTGGTTGAGCACAAATATTATAACATAGCAGAAATACAATTATATAGCAGAAATGCTATATTTAGAAAGAAAAATATAATATAGTAGAAATACTATGATTTAGCAGAAATACTACAATATAGCATAATAACAATGATTTAGAACAAATACTATGATTGAGCAGAATAGCAATAACTGAAGTAGAAATACTGGAAAAGTAAAATGACAAGATGCAAAAAAAAAAAACGGAACATGGTTAAGTTCCCTCAAAACTAATTGTTGTTCACCTGTGAAAAAAAAAAAAAAAGAAATAAAAATAAATTTAAAAAACAAGAAGGAACAGCCAACAGATATACACAAAATCAAATATGTATACACAAATGCACAGAGAGAGAGACACACAGAGGGTCTATGCTAGTCAACCAGTCTGAATATATTATATTTTTTTCCAACAATGAGATGCTGCCCTAAAGAGGGTCTCTCTCTCTCTCTCTCTCTCACGCACGCACACACACACACACACACACACACACACACAGGGAGAGAGAAGCAAGTTTTCAGTCAAGCAGCCTGGGAGCTGCTAAATTTGTCTGCTGAAGATAGTTGAAAATAGCTGAAGAAGCTGAAGAAATCAAAGTCAGTTTTTAAAAAGTTGTTGAAATTTTAATAACTTTGCAGAACAACATCAAGTTAACAAAAATGCAATAACTTAGCAGAAATGCAATAACTTAGAAGAAACATAACAATTCAGCAGAAATGTTGTAGTTTACCAGAAGCTACAACTTAGCAGAAATGTAATAATTTAGAATAACATAACTTAGCAGAAATGATATAATTTAGTAGAAAATTAATAACTTGGCAGAAATATTACAACTTATCAGAACTGCTATAATTTTGCAGAAATGTAATTATTAGGAAAAAACTGTAAACAGATAACAGCTGAAAATGATGAAGTAACCTCAAAGTTACTTGTTTAACTGTGAAAAATGACCAGAAACATTAGAAAAGGAAGAAAACCAATTCAATTCAATTTATATAGCGCCAAATCACAACAAAAGTCGCCTTAAGGCGCTTCATAGATACAGAGAAAAACCCAACAATCATATGACCCCCTATGAGCAAGCACTTTGGCGACAGTGGGAAGGAAAAACTCCCTTTTAACAGGAAGAAACCTCCAGCAGAACCAGGCTCAGGGAGGGGCGGCCATCTGCTGCGACCAGTTGGGGTGAGAGAAGGAAGACAGGAATACCAGCCAGCAGATAAACTGATGTGAAACAAAACCAAGGTAAAATTGCAGTATTTACACAGTTGGTGAAATGTAAAAATGGCAACAAAAAACCCCCAAACAAACAAACAAACAAAAAAAACCACACAAACAACATTTAGGTAATAAATGCACAAGATGATTTGATGATAAATATGGTACCAATCTACAAAATACTGTCGAAATGAAGTCCACATTGTGATATATTTCAGGTGTGGAGAGTCACACAGCTAAACAATTGATGTGCATATTTAAAGAATCAAATAAAGAACATTGTTGTGTAATAAATTACAGTGAAAAATAATCACCGCCCTGCGTTAGAGAGTGACTTATGATGAGGTATTAATTGGCTTAACTTTACCTCTAACAGCTTTTCACATAGTGCTGTGACCAGGGTGAAATCCATCATAAACTGTAAACAGTAGAACCATTAGCATGAATGTTATGGTTCTACTCTGATCAAAACTGAAATCAGCTGTGTGACCTGATATAAAATGATAAAGAGGAACACATATAAATGGATGTGACCTTTATGAACTTTTCAAAATGACTTTATATGTCTGACCCATTATCTATATATATTAGAGCAGCGGTCCCCAACCCCCGGGCCTCGGACCGGTACCGGTCCGTGAGTCGTTTGGTACCGGGCCGCGAGAGTTGAGGCTCAGGTGTGAAATGTATAGTTTTCAGGGTTTTTGTCGGTTTTCAGCATTATTTTGTTATCGTTTTTATCGTTTACTCGGTTTTCCTTGGTCTTTTCACGTGTGTTATGAATAAATTTTCTTTTTTTCGGTACCAGTACTAATTTTATTTTGTTGTATTTATCCGCGACACCTTAAAGGCCGGTCCATGAAAATATTGTCGGGCATAAACCGGTCCGTGGCGCAAAAAAGGTTGGGGACCGCTGTATTAGAGCAGATGTGGAAAACCACTGTTAGACCTACTCTATACTAATGTAGTTACTGACACCCCATACTAAGGCAGGATTCATACAAACACACATTATTTATTCTCTTAAACACTTCTATTTTCACAATTTGAGATTGTGTAATTTCTAAAAAGAATACGTGTAATGGTTCAATAGATATAGTTATTTAAATGTCCATAATAATCACACGATCATTTTTGTACATCCTACAATTCAAGATTTAGAGCTGTGTGTCTGTATGAATTCAGCTTGCTATACTTATAGACTTAGATATATTAATCCACTATTTACCCAAACAAGTTAAATTGTTTGGGTAAATAGATTGGGTTTGTCCTACAAAATAATTATTCAACAATAAAATAAAAAAAACCAAAAAAAACATCTGCACATTAATCTAGAGTTCAGTTTCATATGTCTGATATTGTTTGTTAAATCTGGTGACACAAACACAGTCAAAAATTCATTGCTAGCGTGACATGTGGTCCTTTTTGCCTTTGACCAATGATATGCTGGTTACTTGGAGCGGTTTAGTATTTGCTGTCACAGAGGAATGTTAACCATGAATCCAAAAGACAAAACTGAAAAAAATATGTTAATTGCAAACATCTTTTTGCTTAGTAAAAGGATTGAAATTACATGGAAACTGTCACCTTAAAGCCTCATTGTAAATATCATCACAAACAGATGTTTTCCACACAGTTAACAAAGCTCCACCACATCCGATCACTGCATATAAATCTAAAAGAAAACAAAAAAAGAATAATAAATAAATAAAATTAACACAAGGGAAGACTTTTGACTTAATAACTAAGCTTAAAATAAGTGTTACCTTTGAATATTTGTGGGAAAAATCTGATGCTACCCCAAGAATACAAAGCCACACTGGAAACGATGACAGGCTTGCAGCCCTCTGTCTTCCTGGAGTGAGGTGCCTGATCAGTAGCAGTGAGTTGACAGAAGTCGGTGTCTGTAAGAGTGGCCAAACACTGATACTCTGTCCACTTGCGTAGAGTCTAAGAAGCTGGAATGCAGGCACACTGTACGAGCCCATTCTAAAAAATACAGAAAAAGGAACATTTTATTTGTGTTAAGGCCTAAAAACTACAAATAAGTTATACAATGAACAATGTTGAAATACCTTATAGGTGCTGCAGGCCACATAACCAGAATCCAGAGCAATCTCACACTCACATGATGGTGAGGAAAGACATGAGCTCTGCAATGAGGTTTGAATGTCTCAGTTGGGACACTGAAGAACTCAGAAGACAGCAGTACCTGCACAGAGAGACAGAGTAGAAAAAGCATAGATTTGTAATCCATAATGTGAATTAAAACTCAAAAAGTGTCAACAAGTATAATCATTTGAGTGTGAAATTATTTGTGCAATAAACAGGATTTAAATTAATTAATTGGATTAAAAACACTGACATTTTTGATCAAAGATAATGAATCATACCTCTCTCTGCTCTGAGGATCACTGAGGATCTCTGACAGGAAATACAGTTTCCTCAGTAGGAGTCATCATTGATGGTCTCAGAGGTGTGCAGTGTGGCAGCATGGTGATGGTCTCCAGATCAGGCAGGAGGTCAGGTGATGGGTGTGTCATCTTCTCCATTGAAGACACACTGGTATGGCAGTTCATAAAACAGCAGTCTCTGTGTGGCATGTAGTTATCTGTGCAGTCCAGCACTGATGGATCAGGTTTGGCTCAGCAGTTCATGAAGATGGTGTTAAGATGTTGTTGTTTCAGCTGAGGATGGTGAAGTTTGAAGGTTTTCCCACAAAGGAAACAGGACTGTGTATGCCCTGTCTGAAAAAAATACATCTACAAAACATAAAGTGCTTTTAACACCACCCACCCACCCTCCCCACCCACCCATCTCAGCCCCCAAGTGTCTATATAATGCTGGTATGGGGTGTCAGTTACTAAATCTAATTAGTGCGTCAGAAAGCGGGGGCTACACCTAAAGCCCCCGCTTTCTGATGTCTTTGTTTATTAGCAGCTTTTTCCAGCTGCTCAGAGAATTCTGACTTGGCCTTTATCCACCCGAACCCAAACCCACCCGGATAAAGGCCAAGTCAGAAAATGGATGCAGAAACTTTCCATGTACTTCTCAATCAGTTTTTATACAAATTCTGTAAGCTGTAAAAATGTTTTTCTCTACATAATGTATCATTATAGACATCTCTGGTAGCCTAAAGATAGTTTAAAACTTTTAACATTTTTTACCTGTAAAACATGATAAGCAAAACCTCATTCATCCCAAAAACATTTGATTCTACAAAATTTACTATAATCAAGAAAACATTATTGTCTGTATTTATTCATGTGACCCATAATAAATACCTGCATTTATCTGGAATTTATTTATTTACTATTTCATATTTGAAAGCCCTTGGAGGGGAAGGTCTCGTTTGTTGAGATACATACGTCACAGTAAAAAAAGTATCAAAAAAGGAGATGACAATTAACATTCATGAAAAAAGGCATTAGTAGATTTAGTCATTTAAAACATGAGAATAAAAAATAAATTATGTCCGTTTAATACTTTTTGCAGCACATTTCAGATCTGAGGTGCATGATAACAGAAAGCAGATCTCCCGGCTCTGCATGAAGTTCAGCCATGATTTGGTGAAATGATTAATAACATTGCAATAAGAAAGGGTCTTCTTACCGACAGAGTAGGGAAAACAATTTTTTCAATGAAAAATCTTTTCCATACTCTACAATCAGTAAACTCTGTAACAAACATGATCTGTAATTGTTTCAAAACTCACCAGACGACTTCATGATTGGCTCGAGGACAGGACACAAAAGACAGGGTTGTGGTAACTGTAATATGTCCTCAGGACACCTGAATGGAGACATTGATGTGGCTGAGAAATAAAAATGAGGTCAAGCAGGGTGTTCTTGTCTGTAGTGGCAGAAGTGATCAGCTGTGAATACCCTCTAGACTGAAACTGCTCCAGAATCTGTTTTCTTCCACTCTGCAACTGGTTTTCATTAAAATCTCCACACACAATTATTGGGTGACAGTCCATTATTTCAAGTGAATCTAAAAGACTTACCAGGTTTTGCATGAACGGTGTCAAACTGTAGTCAGGGGGTCTGTACACAACCGCAATGAGCGCAGGGAATGGAGCCTGAACCTTCAACACTAAAAACTCAAGATCAGTGACATTATGCAGATACTGTTTTACCTGAACCTGAAAATGATTCCTCAAATACACAACAACTCCACCACCACTTCTGCTGGCCATGTGAGGAAAGTTTGTGTAGGACACATGTCTGTTGCGTTTGAACATGGTGTAGCCGTCCAAATGAAGACTGTCTGCAACAAAGGAGCCTTGGAGGTGAGACTCTGTGAGACACAAAACATCTGCTAAACACATTTCATGATGACTCTTGATGTCACTGATGTGAGACGGCAAACCCTCCGTATTGTGATGGATCAGTGTAAGAGTGTCAAGTCTGCTGGCTGTTTCTCTGACCTGAAGAAGAGGCATCGTTTCCTCAACGCTGGCTTGTCTCATGGTTTGGAGCGCTGCAGTTACCTCGGGATTGGCGTAAATCTTTTTCTCATCCAAGTCCTGTAAATACAGTCCACTGAGAGACGTCACCCTGCTGAGAGCAACATAAGCCATTCCCGGTTCAAAAATGTTCTTCATTGAAACTACAGCTGTCTGTGTTGTAAGACCCTGAGTTTTGTGAATTGTGCAGGCGAATGCTAGCTTTACAGGAAACTGTCTGCGTACCGCTCCTTTAAACTTCAGACTCTCCTCTGCTCTCTCAATGTAAACCAGATCATCAGATGCTGCATTAGCACTGCGGGTGTTTCTTACAGACTGCCGGTTGTCCATTCTGAGCCCCAGTTTAATTATGTGTCCATCATTTTCAGATCTCACCACCTTTATCAGTATACCAAAAGCACCGTTAACCAAACCATTTAGTGTGTCCAAGTTTCTGGTCAGCATGACTCGAGCTCCTTCAGCGACGTTCAGGGTGTCGGGTAAATCATTTCGCCCACCTGTAAATGGTTTGTCTCTTCGTTCCATTCTGCCTGTACGTTTATCCTTCTGGAAATCGTCAGCATTGATTATTATAATGTTTGAATGAAGCTTCTTGAGCGTATCTGTGTTATGAGATTCCACATTCTTGTTGGTGGCATAAATGTGTAAGACCTCAGTTGGACATTCTTCTGGTGCAGTCACAGCCTGTGACAACAAATCTCTGTCGCACTGAGAAAGCTCATCTGTCTTTTCTTTGACTCTAATCCTGTTCAACATCTCTGCAAACGCCACATCATCTTTCTGACGCATGATCTCGGTTAGAGTGATCATCTGAAAATGTTCCCGCCACAGGTCAATCTGTTCTGGATCGTAAACACAGAGAGGTTTAGACTGTCGCACTGGTGGCAGCTGGTAAAAATCTCCAACAGCTAAAACTGACATTCCACCAAAAGGTCTCTGAGTGCCTTTGATTTGTTTCAGTCTTGCATCCACATAAGCAAAAAGAGGTTTTGAAACCATTGAAATCTCATCAATAACAATAATTTCAGCATTCATCAGCTCAGATCTGACTTCATCCAGTTGGTTACCAAGTCCTTGAATGGGTGGTTTCAGACTCCTGGGTAGTTTGAGTAGGGAATGTAATGTAGAGCCATTGATCTGAAAAGCTGCTGTACCGGTAAATGAAGTCAGTAAAACAGTTGGATTTGATATGTCAGCTTCTTCTGCATTACCAGGCAGTCTGCTCAGGATCTTTGATGCTTCAGAGTGAATACATTTAATCAGATGTGACTTTCCAGTTCCTGCACCACCGTTGATATAGAAGAAAAATGGATCTGGGTTCAAACCACAAACTCGCTGAATACACCAGTCTCTTATAGCATAGAACACACAGGCCTGCTTCTGGTTCAGATTCTGATACATTACACGTACCACAGCTGGATCGACTGCAGGTTGTTCTCTGATGGCTCTGATCTCTGTTACAGCATCAGACTGACGACTGTAGTCGGGGACATTTTCCTGTTCGTTCTCATCATCAGAATGTCTCTCAGGAAGATTCTCATCACATTGCAGCCTCACAACTTCAGATTCAGGAGCCAGATTACACCATTCATCGATCACAACATCCCTATTTTGTTCAAACTCTTCCAGTGCACTCTCAATATCCTCAGAGTTCTTCTCATACTTGTCTTTATTTCTTTTCACAATCTGTTTAACAGACTCACTGTGGTCTGAACATGGAAGTCGCACAAAACCCGAGTTGTAGAAGGATTGATAGGTTTGGAAACATTGTGGTTTCAGTTCCTGCTCTGATCTGTGTGGAAGGTAAAGTCTCAACAGTCGACCATAATATTGCTCAGGATCTTTTTCCTGTGAACAGTGGTAATACCTGATTATAGCTGGTTTATCATTCTTTCGCCTTTGTACAAATCCAAGCTGGTTTAGAAGAGGAAGCACATCTTTTCCTTCATTTGGACCACTCACCAACCGGCACAGGGCAGCAAAATCAGCCAGCGACATTTCCTCATATTCTGGGGTCTCAGGTCTGCATTTGTATTTATCACTCAAACTTGTCATCCAAATATTACAACTGTCATGTGTTGTGCTTTCCAGGAAGCTCATGGGCCGACTCATTTTTACCGGGTTATCATCGGTTGGTACAAATACAACACTGCGGGAACATTTTTTCATTTTTAGGCCACAGACTCGAGTCACACACTCCTGTGCGCTGATCTCTCTCTTTTTTGAGTAAGCCTGCATCACAGCTCTCATTTCATCACATTCATTGACCATGTTGTTTCCAGAGTTATCAATAACTGTCTTCAGGTATTCAGAGAGGCCAGATTCTTTCTTCGTTATATATTTACAGAGGTATTCTACACATGAATAGGCATTCAAAATGAATGAGACATCTAAATTAGAGTTCCAGGCTTCAAGCAGGTCTGGGTTGTAATTGTTGATCCAACAGTCCTTTGGGTCACGTTTCAGAATGAGACCTGTTTTCTTGTTTATGTCTTGGAGGCATTGTTCATACTCATTCATTGTCAAGTTGCATCGTGACAGAATCTGCTCTATGGTGAGGGAAGCAGCTTCAGGTTCCTTCAGCAGGTTCATCAAAGGTCTGAGTTTGGCTTTTGCAGCTTCAGTGTCTGAATCCTCATCCTGTCTCACAATCATTGTTCTTGTGGCTGGTGGTTTTGGAAACCCAAATCTACAACCAGAGTTCACACTCTTAAAGCATGTTTTTGTGTGGTTTTTGCTGTGCTTTTGTAGTTCAGTGACTTTTTTGTGCAGTTCAGGTTGCTTTTCTGGATCAGGGAGTTGAGCTGAGATGTATCTGTCCACAAAGTCACAGACAGTTTGGTCGTCATCCACATCTACTTCTACCTTTTCTTGAATCCACAGCAACATGTGTATATGCGGACTACCTCTGTGCTGGAACTCAACTCTGTAAAAGTAATCAATGATTTCACCAAGGGGCTGTGCAGGAGAAAAAAGCAAATCTCTGAACAAAGCCTCAACACGCTTATCAAACATTCGCATGGTGGTTACTGGATTTGATCTTAGAATTTCACACTTTTCTGACCAGTCCAGGGCTTCAAAATCAACCTCTTCACCTTGCTGTCTCTTTATTGCTTGAATCACTTCAGGCCATCTCATCTCAGCAGCAGAGAAAGTGACAAAGAACTGAGGTGTTCCTATTTGACGAATCATACTGAATAAATCTTTGGTAGTTTTCTGCCAGTAAGCTGGAGTTCCTCTGAGTGGCTGCATAAATCTGATTGCATCTTTATTTCTTACCAGCTTCTCTACTTCTGTCTTACTTTGTAACATTCCTGATGTGATTTTGCGTCCATCTTTGGTCATAGTTTTACCTTTCCTTAGCTGTATTGTCATGCTGGAATTAGCCAAGTGTATTTCAGTGACAAACTGTGAGAAAAACAGGTAATTTGTATCTTTAGCAAATCTTGCATCAATGTTGAAAAGCCTCGACTTGAAGTAAGCACTTGGTGTGAGTTTAAGAAGTCTCTTTTCATCCAGTGTATTCTGACCAGTAGGAAACTGCACAGGAAATGCCATGGCTTCCAAATGAGGAGTTCTGAAGAAACTAACAGGATTGTTTCTTTCTGCAGGAGCCACACAATATGTGTTATCAGTGAAACAGAGAATCTCTTCTGAAATGTCAACAGGCTGCAGACAACTTTCTAGAGCAAAACCTCCATTGTTCAAATCACTTTCTGGTTCATCTGGATTTTGTTCCTCTGGTTGTTCATCACAGGATTGCATATTAATAGCTTGTTCACTTTCAGGCTCACTTTCGGACAAAAGGGCATCTTTTTCATAGTTGTCAATTTCCATTAAATCTGCTTCATCATAATCATCACTTCCCATGCTAGCTTCATCACTGCTGTCATCATCAGGTAACGTTGGATCACAAAGCAATGCATCATCTCTGATAACAACATCTGTGTACTGTGGGTGAATCTGTTTGAGTTTACACAGGGCTTCAATGAGTTTAGACCAGGTGACAGTCTGGAACAGCTGATGGCCTTTGTAGCACAGTCGTCTTTTCAGCTTGATCCTCATTATCTGTGATTGGCTTCTGAGCCTCGGTAAACAGTCAACTGTTTGTTGGACTTCAGATGGTACACACACCACATTACCACGTATGAGTCTCTGTCTGCCCTTTGGAAGTGGAATAATCTTAGCAAAAGGTATGCATTTGGCAATCAGATGTCTCTCCAGAATGTTGAGATCGCACAGTTCAGCTGGAATATCCTGCAGTTCTAAACCATTAACAGCAGCAAGCCTTGGCATGCGTCCACTTTTGAGGGAACTGTGACATGTGTGACAGATATACTCCTTTTTTCTCTCAACAGGAAAGCTGCAGTGATCATTACATGCTTCATCACACACATGAACAAATTTACCAGTTAGACACTGCTGAGCTACAGTTTGGTGTTTTGAGTAATTTTCTCTTTTGCAGATTTTCACCTGATTAGGAAAAGAAGCTTTTAGACAAACAGTACAAACATAAGATGGTGCTGACTTAATGTTTGATCTGAAACGAGATATGGCCTCATTCATTAAACTGTTCTCTGGATGACACTGTAAACTCTCAGCTGGTCGATGCATCTGACAATATTTTCTTTTTATTTTCATTGCACATCTGATATTATGCATCTGTCTAAAAGAAAAACTGTTCCAATATTTTACTCTCATTCGTTCTCTCATATTGTCCTTGTGTTTCTGCTGAAATTGTCTCTCTTCTCCATAACGTTTAGTGATATAACATTGTTTTTTCTGTCTAAATTCTACACTTTCTTTATATAGGTTAGAAACATATGACCTCATGTAAGCTTTATGTTTCTCTCTGAATTCAGCACAAGTTCTGTATGTTCTTGTTATTCGTTCCTTCTGCTTTTCTCGGAACACAGGAGATTCTCTGTATGCTCTTGTTATTCGTTCCTTCTGCCTTTCTCGGAACACGGGAGATTCTCTGTACGTTCTTGTTATTCGTTCCTTCTGCTTTTCTCTGAATAAAGAATCTTCTTTATACAGCCTTATGACACGTTCTCTTTTTCTCTCTCTAATTTTAGCACTTTCTCTATAGATTTTTCTAAAATGTTCTCTCTGTTTCTCTCTGTATGTAGCATTGAGTTTATACAGATTCTTTTTGTACACACTCTTTTTCTTACTGTGATCAGAATCATGAGACTTTCTACTAGAATCTTTTTTCTTTGCCTTAAAGGTTTCATCAAAAGTGTACATCTGTCTTTCTTTTTTTTTCTCATTTTCCTTTCTCTGTGGTAGTTTTTCTTGGACCAATAGTCGTCTCCTAATCTTTCTCCTTTGCTGTTTATTATGCTTCAACAGTTTATGTGAGAGTTCCTCTGTTGTCATAGTTAAACAGGAGGCAGTGTTTAAATCATTCAGAGGAATAGAATCTTTTGTTACCTGAGTGTCTCTTACAGAAGATGCAGAGGTTTCTATTTCAAAATAATCAGAAGGACGATTGTTCAGCTCAGCAGCTGGCTCATTTGAATAATCCACTCTGGATGACATCACTTCAGTAGCTAAAGTGTCGGCCACAGTTTTCTGTGTCTGTTCAGTGGATTTTGGGGTTTCAAATTCAGGTTCATTTAAAGCTGGTGCTGGAACAGTTGTAGCCGTTTGTCTGTTTTCATCAGCATTTCTTTGGTCAGCAACGTTTTCACTGTGGAACTCAACAGGCTGTAGCTCATAAGTGCAGGTTGGTGCGATGCTAAACATTCGGTACAAACGTTTGATCCTGTCAATCATGTCGTTAAGACGTGTGAATTTTAACACAACTGCAGTTCCACCACTTACACTTAGCGACAATGGCATTCCTGTAGACTTACGTGGGTGAGGGTCAAAGTATGCGTATTCACCTGAAGTCAGCCTGCAAACTGCGATGACTGTTCCTCCCATGACTAGCAAAGCGTAGCGAAACTCTGAAGCCAAACACTGTAGTCCCTGTTCAAGGCTCGGAAGATGATCTGTACCGTCAAATGTGCCATAACGAGCAAACTGAGACATATCCACTTGATACTCGTGTCTGCGGCTGGTGACCACTGTGGGAAGCTCATCGCAGGCTAGAAACACGCTGTTCACAAACCTCTTTCTGGCATCTGAATACACGGCATGGCCTTTGTCCAACACACGGTTAAGATCTGCTCTGGTAATGAATTCATCCTCGTGTAAGAATGACAGGAAAACCAAACTGTTCGCCATGCATTGCTGATTCCGGTACTTTCCATACTTAGCAGAGGCCTGGCTTCGGGATGCACAGATGCTACTCACTCGTGCACGACTTTCACTGTTTGTAAGCTGTACATGAGACGGTCCAGGAGCTTCTCCATCATGCTGCGTTTGCACAGTTACCTGCTGTACTTTAGCATTTGGCACAGATGATGAGCAAACACCTCTCTTTACCACATCTGCATAAGACACTGCGGCTGTCTGAACGCTGAGCTGCACTTCTGGACTGGGAATACTTGTAACAGACACCTTTACCTGCTTACCGGTCTGAGAAACATTTACCTGTTCCTTCTGCTTTTGCCATCTAAGCTTCTGGGACTGTGACCTTTGACCTTTCCTTGGCATTTTGTGCAAGTACAAACTGGACCTTATATGTATTTAAACACAAATGTAAACAAAACTCAACCTGTAAACACTGAAAAACTCCTAAAGTTTCTATTAAATGGATAAATGTAAAACTATACAAATGTTAAAGTGTTCTTATAACTGTTTAATTGATGTAAAAGGCTGACTTAAATACAAACTCAATATAAAGGTTATTGAAAGATCTTTAAAAACAGTTTTATTGTAGCTTTTTCAAAAACTGTATATTATTACTTCTTTTTTTTTTTAACCAGACTGGTTAATGAATAGGTCTATACTTCTGTGAAGTAATATGCAGAATAAATCTCAACAATCAACAGGCTATAACAAAACTCTTAGCTTTGAAGTAGACTTTGTGTAAATCTTTCAGATATCTAAAATTTAAAGCAAATATAAGGAGCTGTGGTGATCAGATGACAGGCGATGAGGATTCTTCAGCTGGATGTTCTGTAGCAGTCAGGAAACAGGAAGTCTGGGTCCTCAGGGCAGCTTCTCAATGACAATTGTAACTCAATACTTACACTGAGTAACAGAAATGGGTTTGTCCTTAAATAATATTAGTATAAACTTACTGTAGTCAAATGTTATAGTCAATGAAACAGACTTGAAAAATGTATTTGAATCTAATTTAATATTTATGTAAATACAGCAGTCTGAATGTATATATTACAAAATAACCAGATTGTCTTATTACAAATAAACCTTTAAGAGGTGTATATTTTATATAATTTATCAAAGCAATTGCACCTGTAAGCCAAACAGCCAATCAATGTTTATTCTAAAGTGTAATGCAAAATTAAAATGACAAATGTAGGGCTGTGTAAGTAGTTTCTACTGTGAGTTCTACTGTACTGTAATTCTACTACTGTAATTTTAACTTTCTACTTGTGATTTCCAGCAAAATGACTGGATGTGAGAGAGTTTAACGACAGGAAAGCTGGAGCAGTGAGAGCGGAGATCTCTCAGAATTCTGAATACAGATTGACCAAGTTCTGGTAACTTCAATTCCAAAAACTTAGATTCTGGTAAAACTGGATTTCAAGTCACAGGATTGCGTTTCAACTCAGGTTCAAGCTTGTCAAATTAGATAGAGCACATGGCGGAGAATGGATAGAAGATAGAATGGCTTGTCAAAAAAGATGGAGCAGGGAGAGGGAGAGTGATAGGACAGACTGAAATTGCTTGTTAATTGCTTGTTAATGATAGAGGGAGAGGGTTTTCTGCAGCAGGTCACCTGTAAGACAGAAAGAAAGTGGAATTAGACACACTTCCAATAAACCTGCCTTTACCGTATTTTTCAGACTATAAGGCACATTTAAAAGCCTTTAATTTTCTCAAAAATAGACAGTGCACCTTATGTATGGTTGTGCTTACTGATTTCAAACCAATTCTATGTGGTACACGGCACTCTGTCAAATCTGTCAAATGTTTTAGTATGACTTTGGTAAGCTACAAAGCAGCACCACTTGATGTATTGTCGGAGCATGGCTAGCATAGTCAGCACCCTCGTAGAGTAATTCGTACTGTGCTTCAACATAATATGGTGTGTGTGTATAAGGGCCTGGCACCTGTTGAGAGCCATGCTTATGAAGCAGATTTCAAACTGATCAATCCACATTCATCAATCCACAAATCCTGAAAAGTGAGTGTATTGTTCTGTATTTTATGTCTTACAACTGAACAATTTTGAGAGTTATTGTAAATGAGTTGAATAAAGTTTGACTTATCTGTTTTGTTTGGCTTAATGTGCCTTAGAATTTAGTGCGCCTTACAGTCCGAAAAATACAGAACATATATATCATTACACACATAAGAGTTGTACAGTACATTATTAGATTCAACTGAATGAAAATGTTTATCATATGGTGGTGGAACATTTCTAAGGACATTTTTGCATTCTATTAACACAATAAAAACAAACAGAGTCTGTAAACCAAGATGTGGTGCTACAGTAACTTACTATAAACATTATATGGTCAAGCTAAACCCACACAATGAAGTCAGAGCAGAGAGTTTCAGACCACCTGCTTTAAACACTTCACATGCACTCAACTCACATGATCCTAAATGCCCAAAGGTCTCAAATTCCCGTTTCTGTGTGTACTTACCTGGTACAACAGTATATCATAATGTCTGGGGAGCCGTTAACATAAAAGTAAAAAATAATTTACTCAGTATGACTTTTGGCAAAATGAAAAATTTGGAGACAGATGACTCCTATACAGCAGTTTCTACATTTTTCAGTCAAATTTGGGGCATGTTTAATACACACTCCGCTAAATCTACAATAAACTTAGCATGGCCGATATTAGGGCCTAACTAAAAATGTAGTACGATGATAAGAGAGATCTGTAAGTCTGGAAATGTTTACATAGACTTTTCTAGGATCTGATGATTGCCAAGAGCTGTGCTGACTCACTCCACTAAACTGAATCTCCTATAATGAGAAACATTTCCCAGCACTGCACCTCAGACAAACCTTTACTTACCAGACTGAGACGATCAGATCAGCAGTCTAGAGAAAGGAAACAATTCATCAGATCACTGTTTGATGATTCAGACTGTTGAGCCTCTTCACACACAATCCAACTTACTGTGACATAAATTAACTAGTAAAATTCTTAATTTATTTAAGGCTTTATGAGCTTACTGTAGTCTAAAGAGGAGATAAATGAACTGCAGCGTCTCACATGGCTATAGCAAGTGTAATAAAAGCATTCATTACTACAGAAATACAAAGAATAGGCACCAATATTTGTTGGCACAAGTGCAGGATATGCCAAATATTTCCTACACAGAAGCTTTGTGGCTCCAACATTTTCTACAACAGGTCAGTGCTAGTAAAGTGTGAAAACCAAAACTTTTAAAAATGTTAGATACAAAGTAATTATATAAATCAGAAGCAACAGAAAACCTCATCATGTCTGATATGAATATGTAAATCTGAAAATACCTTTAAATATTGACATGTTACAATAGCAGAGGTGCACCATGTTTTGTAATTAAAATTAAATGTCTTAAATTTTTACACTAAAAAGTCCTCTAATTGTACCCGTTGCTAGGAATATTTATGTATTTTGCAGTGTACCTTTTTGGCAACTTTTCTATTTAATTTTAAAACACATTATATTCACCAAATAAGTAATAAACCAATTAGACACACTGGCTGTAATGTACCTAACAATGTCCTCTCACACCTCTGGTTCTCTTAGTTTTTCATTATTGCTTAACTGTACAAAATACTTCTACAGTGTTCTGACTTTAATGTAATACATCAGCAGAATTTGAGAGACAATATGAATCAATCACTGTGCAGCTCTTAAGTGTTTGAGCAACCACTTATACTGACTCCCCTAAAACACTTTCATTGTTTTGTCTGCTACTTAAATCCACAAACATAAGGAGAAAATGAACAACTGTCATTTAGCTATGTTTGGATTTGATAAGCCATAAGAAATTTAAATCATACATAAATGGGCTATTAAACTTCAGGGACATTTTCAGGGACAGTCAGAGGTCCTGTGTGGGGGCTTTGCTGCTACACGTAATAAATCCTGACTTTGTGTTTTTGCCCATCAGTAAATGGAAACATATCACAAAAAGTCAAACTACTGTATGTAAGTTGCCAAATGTGCTACGCAATGCCAGGTTCATACTGCTTCAGTTACAATCACTGTTTACTTACCAGCAAAGGCAAAACCAAAGATCTCTTTCACTCTGTGTAACAAAAGACAAAGCACAAAAATACAGAATGAGACAACTCAAATCAGCATCAGAGTCAATACTGCATCACTCTGTGTAGTCCAAAAGATTCAGTACACTTCTTTGTTTACCACAGCTGGAATACAAACAACTTACCTCTTTTTTCTACACCTTATTAAAGATTACGGTCTTCATTAAGGTAATATGTGGTTTCATCCATTTGTAATAAGCCACACACGTCTCTTAGTTATGTGATAGCTCTATTAGTTTGGTGCTATTAGATAACACAGTAGATTTAATAAGCAATGATTTGCTACACCTAGCTCTGCACACTTTATCAAATTCTGACATCACAATTTCAAAGTATGAACAATCATAAATGAAAGCTTGGATGATATATTTGTAGGCTTCAACATTTGAGTTGGTCTGCATTCAAATTCTGCTTCCTAAAAATATTATCACCTGCACACAGTATCATTTAATATGCTGTTGTTTTAAATATCTACATATCATATTTATAATGTTAATGGTGCACTGCTGCATTTTATTTATTTGAAGGTGGACTTTTTTATATTTTGTTAATTTTTCACAAAGTGAGAAGCTAAACAGAGCTGCAGGTGTAGGTTTTATTTAAAAAAAAAAACAACCTGCACAAACAAGTGCTTGTTAAACAGTTCTTAAAATTTAACTAAAAAACTAAAATTAACTAATTAAAAAAAAACTTCTTGTTAAGAGATGTCATTATTCTTATATTATGTGTTTTATCCTCACTCTCTCTCTGCCTTCTGTTAATTAACCCACAGCACAAAAACACACCGGTACAGGCACGTGACTCTTTTTCTCCCGGCTTTCAGTCAGAAGCTGTGTCCCAAAATGTCGGCTGCATCCTCCGGAGGCCGCATTTGAAGGCCGGTTACGTCACAGCCAGTCGACGAAGGCTGTCCCAAATGCAGCCGACAAATGCGTCCTTCATTTCACCGAATAAACTTTTAACATATTTTTAGGCGAGAAAGTAGCGGTGTAAATTACAAATATCTGCTTGGTTTATCACGACATCGCATATTTGCAAAAGTGTGCCGACGTTTTCAGAGACGTCTGTCACCCACCGGCTCGATAGGAAGCGGGGAGGGGGGTTCAGACCCCCGCTCTTTCGCTACTCAGGTTAAACATGTATACAAGTCAGTCGGATAACTTAAAAATGTAATTGTTTGCCTTTTTCTGTGTTTTATTTGTTCTGGAGTAAATCGGTTTGGCTGAGATCAAAGTTATTAGATTATTAGATTAAATAAAGCTTTATTAATCCATCCGGTGGGTTCCTCCGGGATTTTCACACAGCTCAAACGTTAAACGGTCGAGAATTTACGCCAGTGTCCTGTTATATTTTAAATAGCAAGGAGCAGACGGCCGAGTTTATTAAACTCCAGCGAGACAGCGGTGATGCAAATCTTAGGGCTAGACCGTCCCATTTCACAGCCTTCTTGGTCTTTGAAGGACCCGGCCCACGTAGACCGCGAAGGCCGGGTCCTCCGAAGGATGCAGCCGACGTTTTGGGACACAGCTAATGGCGGTAAAATAGCTCCTTTGAAGTTGCCGACCCTGCTACTTCAGCAGCTAATCAGTGGTTCTAAAATGACGGCTCATTACCTCACAACCGAAAGAATGAGGCCGTTTTAACTGACTGATTTGTGAAGAGAACTAACTTCAGCTTCCCTAACAGACTCAGAAACACTAACACACCGAATGAACCAAATACAACACAATAACTGTAATAAACAATCAAATGAACCATATTAATTTCACACTGGGCCTATAGCAGCTAGGCTAGGCGTTAGCGCTTAGGTTGTTAGGGCTAGCATACCAAACACTCCTTTTAAATAGTAACATTACAACGTTTCACTAAAAAAGCAGTCATTGTGTTACTTTAACATGACTTATACTTCGACTGGCTTCATAAGTCACTAACAACAACTGGGTAAATCCCTCATACAGCTTATAGACATTTCATTTCAGAGAAGAGAGACAGAAGCAGCGCTTACCGGCAGGGATCGAGCTGAGAGTGGGCGGAGATTCAGGAGTCAGGCGGAGACGTAAAAAAAGAGGCATTCACGAGTAGTGGGAAACTCCGCAATTACACAAAATTGGCATGGAAAACGTGAAAAATATATGTAAATTTAAATATTATTATACTAGATTTTTTTTGCAACAAAAAGCAACTAGCAGAAATTTAATTCTATAAGTTTAATAAATGTTTCAAACAGGATTCTTTGAATTTGAAATAATGGTTAAAAGACATAAATAAACACAAGGTCATTATGTTAAAATGTACTTTATTATGATAGATTTATTTAACTGACTGCAGTAATAAGAACAGTCTTCTTCTGAACACCAACACCAAGGAGCTGGTGTTGGTGATCGCCTAAGCATCCTCACAGTAGGAGCTGCAGAGGCTCATCTCACTCCACTGCAGGACTCAAGGGTTCAGGAGGTCCCTTAACCCCACTGTCATGAGACTTTTTAACAGCGACTCCTGACATGTTCATTGCACATTTGTTTCTTTTATTCTAATACATATTGGTTGTAATCATGAATTCTGAATTGCTTTAAAGCTGAAGCTGTCTGCAAAAACTAGCTGAAAAAGCTGAAAAGTTGCAGAAATTGTAAAAACTTTGCAGAAGCAAAAGAAGTTTGCTAAAATGTAATAACTTAGCAGAACTGCAATATCTTAGAGGAAACATAATACTTGGCAGAAATACAATAGCATAGCAGAACTTAGCAGAAATATTGTAACTTACCAGAAACATGATAACTTCTCAAAAATACAAGAATTTAGGAGAAATAGTATAAGATAACAGAAAGAATATATTTAGCCAAAAATACTTGAACATTACAGAAACACAATGATTTAGAAAAAGAGTACAACATAGCAGAAATACTGTGATTTACCAGAGACACTGTGATGAACTATGAATATTGTAATTTTAAATCAATACTATGTTTTAGCACAAATAGTATAATTTGACAGAAATACTATCATTTGGGGTGGCTGTAGCTCAGGTGGCAAAGCAGGTCAGCCACTAATCAGAAGGTCGGTGGTTCGATCCCAGGCTGCCTCCTGGCTGCATGCCAAATATCCTTGGGCAAGATACTAACCCCATGTTTGCCTACTGGTAGTGGTCAGAGGGCCCGGTGGCGCCTGTGTCCGGCAGCCTCGCCTCTGTCAGTGCGCCCCAGGGCGGCTGTGGCTACAATGTAGCTTGCTATCGCCAATGGGTGAATGACTGAATGTAGTGTAAAGCGCTTTGGGGTCCTTAAGGACTAGAAAAGCGCTATACAAATGCAGGCCATTTGGCAGAAATACTATGTTTCAGCAAAAATACTCTGGTTTAGCACAAATATTATAACATAGCAGAAATACTATGATTGAGCAGAAGTACTAAGATGTAGTAAAACTACTTTGATTTAACAGAAATACAATTATGGAGGAGTAATACTTTAAAATGGGAAAAATATTGATACACACACATACACAGAGCCTAAAGGGAAGAGTATTTGTGCCATGGAGTGTTAACAAGAATGTGCGGTCCATATTAGAAAAGCTGGTAAAATCATAAAAGTTTGCAGAATTGTAATAAATGATGAATATGAATTACTGGTCTGTGATAGTGTATTAATTTGTAGGGAAAAAAGCATGCTGACTAAGGTGGAATCAAACCCACGACGTTGGGGTTGCAGACCCGTGTCATTACCAACTGCGCCACTGGGAAAGAGAGCGGGTGCCTTGAAAAACAGGGTGATGAGCAGTCAGAATTAGATCGCGGTGAGAGGCAAAAAGCGCCGTTTTCTGGAGTTACAAAACGTTGTGTAACTCAAAAACTAGGTGGACTAGAAGCATAATTCTTGTACTGGGTGAATCAGCGGACTTTGGTGTACTTTGACCGCGATTTTCATTGCTCTCTGTACATCTGTCGCTGAGATATGACGAGAGAAAAAACGGCAGACCTCAGATATGATTGGCTGGCTGGGAAGCCGTGCAGGATTTTTGCAGTCTATTTCTCATAGTGACGACTCCCCTCAAACAAATGACCATAATTTCCTAACCGTAGGGGCTAGAACGGTCATTCTTACACCGTTTTGTTCAGAAGAGATTGGGGAATCTTCAAGTGTTGACAATTTATCATTAAAATATGAATTTTTAGAGATATATGACATGGATGACTTGTTGACTTAGAAGCCACGAATTCCCCAATATGCAAATTTGAATGCCTCAGCCCACATATATGATTGGCTGGCTGGGAAGCCGTGCAGGCCCTGATTTGTGGATTTGAATTTCTCAGCCCTCAGATATGATTGGCTGGCTTAGAAGCCATGAAGGCCCCAATATGCAAATTTGAATGCCTCAGCCCACATATATGATTGGCTGGGAAGCGCAGGCCCTGATTTGAAAATTTGAATGTCTCAGTCCTCACAGAGGATTGGCTGCCTTGGGACCTGGCAGAAATATATAGAAATAGTATCATTATTAAAGCAGAAATAGTATGATTAAGCATAAATACTACATTTAGTAAAAATACTATGTTTTAGCACAAATAGTATAACATAGCAGAAATACAATTATATAGCAGAAATGCAATATTTAGAAAGAAAAATATAATATAGTAGAAATACTTCGATTTAGCTTAAATACTACAATATAGCATAATAACAATGATTTATAACAAATACTATGATTGAGCAGAATAGCAATAACTGAAGTTAGAAATATTGGAAAAGTAAAATGGCAAGATGAAAAAAAAACAGAACATGGTTAAGTTCCCTCAAAATCTAATTGTTGTTCACCTGTGAAAAAAAAATAAATTAAAAAACAAGAAGGAACAGCCAACAGATACACATAAAATCAAATATGTATACACAAATGCACACACAGAGGGTCTATGCCAGTCAACCAGTCTGAATATATTATATGTTTTTCCAACAATGAGATGCTGCCCTAAAGTGGGTCTCTCTCTCTCTCTCTCTCTCTCTCTCTGTTACACACACACACACACACACACACACACACACACACACAGGGAGAGAGAAGCAAGTTTTCAGTCAAGCAACCTGGGAGCTGCTGAATTTGGATCCACCAATCAGAGAGCCTGTGCACTTTTTCCCGCCAAAACAGGTGCACGCAGCACAGAGAGACACAGGATTTTTGCAGTCTATTTCTCATAGTGACGACTCCCCTCAAACAAATGACCATAATTTCCTAACCGTAGGGGCTAGAACTGTCATTCTTACACCGTTTTGTTCAGAAGAGATGGAGTAATCTTCCAGTGTTGACAATTTATCATTAAAATATGAATTATTAAAGATATTTGACTTGTAATGCACCCTAACTGAGTAGAGCGAAGCAAAAACTGCCTCGACTTGCCCTCAAACAACGCTTTCTAACTCTAAATCTATTTGGAGTATCGATATCATTCTTTCACCGTAAGAGACAGCAGGCTTTGGTGAACAGTCATGGAAATTTTCACGTCTCTGTGGAAATCCATCAAAAAGATATGACGAGAGAAAAAAGTGGTTCATTTCCAGAGTTTGAAAGCTGAAGAAATCTGAGCGAGGGACGAATTTCCTACCCTCAAACAAACGTAATTCATGGCCAAATGGTAATAGGTGAGAAAACAATTCTTGAATTGTGAGCGTCAGGAGTGTCTGAAGATATACCGGGACAAGCCTTATGTCTTAACTTCGCTTCGTTAAGGAGATATGACGATTCGAATATGCCTCTCATTACAGAAATCCAGCGGTGATTTTGAACAAACTCTCCATTGATTTTCTATGGAGAGTTTTGAGACTTTGTGTTGGTCTGAAGAGATTTGCAAAAATTCTATAAATCCCACAACAATGATAGTGACATTTTCTGAAAGGCAGCAAAAATACCTACGTTTTGATGTATAATTTGTGGAAGTTGAGTGAAAATTGAGCAAGTAGCAAGAAGTTGTTCGGACATGAAGAGAAGACTGCGAAACCTAGAGTGGCACACTGGAAGCCAAGTGCATAGCAACCATAACAACGCATGTATTTTGTGAAAAATCTAAATTTTGCAACTCAAAACTTAAAGAGGGATAAGATGAAAACCGTAACAGATATGAAAAAGCTGAATCATACATGAATAGCCCAATAATTTGTGAACATTTTAAAGTTTGAATGGTTGTTCTATGTGAAAGTATGAGGAAGTAGTTAAGTTTCAAAAAAGAGCAAGTTTTAGCAGAATTTTGGAAGTTTTCCATTCATTTCAATGGGACAAATTAAAGGAAAAAAGCTTAATATTTTAAAAAGTATAATAGCAAAAAATAGCAAAAATCATAGCGATCATTAGCAGAAATAGCAGAATAGTATAAAATTTGAACGGTGAAAATAGCATAAAAATTGTGGAAGTAGTTAAGTGCCAAAAAAAGCAAAAAAAGTGGCAACTAGAATAATAATAATAAAGAATAAAGAGAAACAGGAACTCAATAGTGTGGATGCTTAAAGCATCCACACAACTAGAAAAATTTGCATTTCCTGCGAAAATGCAGTGTGGATGCTTTAAAGCTGAAGCTGTATGCAAAAAGTACTGAAAAAGCTGAAAAGTTGCAGAAATTATAAAAACTTTGCAGAAGCAAAGGAACTTTGCTAAAATGGAATAACTTAGCAGAACTGCAATATCTTAGAGGAAACATAATACTTGGCAGAAATACATTAGCATAGCAGAACTTAGCAGAAATATTGTAACTTACCAGAAACATGATAACTTCTCAAAAATACAAGAATTTAGGAGAAATAGTATAAGAGAACAGAAAGAATATATTTAGCCAAAAATACTTAAGCATTACAGAAACACTATGATTTAGAAAAATAGTACAACATAGCAGAAATACTGTGATTTACCAGAGACACTGTGATGAATTATGAATATTGTAATTTTAAATTAAGACTATGTTTTAGCACAAATACTATAAAAAGCAGAAATACTATAATTTAGTAGAAATACTATATTAGGCACAAATCCTATAAAAAGCATAAATGGTATGATTAAGCATAAATACTACATTTAGTAGAAATACTATGTTTTAGCACAAATGCTATAAAATGGCAGAAATACTATAATTTAGCAGAAATACTATATTAAAGCACAAATCCTACAAAAAGCAGAAATACTATGATTGAGCAGAAGTACTAAGATGTAGTAAAAGTACTTTGATTTAACAGAAATACAATTATGGAGGAGTAATACTTTAAAATGGGAGAAATATTGATACACACACACATACACAGAGCCTAAAGGGAAGAGTATTTGTGCCATGGAGTGTTAACAAGAATGTGAGGTCCATATTAGAAAAGCTGGTAAAATGCTAAAAGTTTTCAGAATTGTAATAAATGATGAATATGAATTACTGGTCTGTGATAGTGTATTAATTTGTAGGGAAAAAACCTGTTGACTAAGATGGAATCGAACCCACGACCTTTGGTGTGGAGACCCGTGTCATTACCAACTGCGCCACTGGGAAAGAGAGCAGGCGCGTTGAAAAACAGGGTGATGAGCAGTCAGAATTAGATCGCGGTGAGAGGCAAAAAGCGCCGTTTTTTGGAGTTACAAAACGTTGTGTAACTCAAAAACTAGGTGGACTAGAAGCATAATTCTTGTACTGGCTGAATCAGCGGACTTTGGTGTACTTTGACCGCGATTTTCATTGCTCTCTGTACATCTGTCGCTGAGATATGACGAGAGAAGAAACGGCAGACCTCAGATATGATTGGCTGGCTGGGAAGCCGTGCAGGATTTTTGCAGTCTATTTCTCATAATGACGACTCCCCTCAAACAAATGACCATAATTTCCTAACCGTAGGGGCTAGAACGGTCATTCTTACACCGTTTTGTTCAGAAGAGATGGGGGAATCTTCAAGTGTTGACAATTTATCATTAAAATATGAATTTTTAGAGATATATGACATGGATGACTTGTTGACTTAGAAGCCACGAATTCCCCAATATGCAAATTTGAATGCCTCAGCCCACATATATGATTGGCTGGCTGGGAAGCCGTGCAGGCCCTGATTTGTGGATTTGAATTCCTCAGCCCTCAGATATGATTGGCTGGCTTAGAAGCCATGAAGGCCCCAATATGCAAATTTGAAAGCTTCAGCCCACATATATGATTGGCAGGCCCTGATTTGAAAATTTGAATGTCTCAGTCCTCACAGAGGATTGGCTGCCTTGGGAACTGGCAGAAATATATAGAAATAGTATGATTAAGCATAAATACTACATTTAGTAGAAATACTATGTTTTAGCACAAATAATATAAAAAGAAGAAATACTATAATTTAGCAGAAATACTATATTAAGCACAAATCCTATAAAAAGCAGAAATACTATATTAAGCAATATAAATATCCTATAAAAATCTTATAAAAAGCAAAAATACTGTACTATGATTTGGTAGAAAAATTATAATTAATCAGAAATACTATATTTGGCACAAATCTTATAAAATAGCAGAAATAGTATGATTTAGCACAATAGTAATAACTTAAACAGAAAAATTGGAAAAGCAAAATGGACAGCTGAAAAAAGGGTGAGAGAAGTAAGTTTCTAGCTCAGTCAAGCAGGCTGGGAGCTGCTGAATTTGAATCCACCAATCAGAGAGCCTGTGCACTTTTTCCCGCCAAAACAGGTGCACGCAGCACAGAGAGACACAGGATTTTTGCAGTCTATTTCTCATAATGACGACTCCCCTCAAACAAATGACCATAATTTCCTAACCGTAGGGGCTAGAACGGTCATTCTTACACCGTTTTGTTCAGAAGAGATGGGGGAATCTTCAAGTGTTGACAATTTATCATTAAAATATGAATTTTTAGAGATACATGACATGGATGACTTGTTGACTTAGAAGCCACGAATTCCCCAATATGCAAATTTGAATGCCTCAGCCCACATATATGATTGGCTGGCTGGGAAGCCGTGCAGGCCCTGATTTGTGGATTTGAATTCCTCAGCCCTCAGATATGATTGGCTGGCTTAGAAGCCATGAAGGCCCCAATATGCAAATTTGAATGCCTCAGCCCACATATATGATTGGCTGGGAAGCCGTGCAGGCCCTGATTTGAAAATTTGAATGTCTCAGTCCTCACAGAGGATTGGCTGCCTGGGGACCTGGCAGAAATATATAGAAATAGTATGATTAAGCATAAATACTACATTTAGTAGAAATACTATGTTTTAGCAGAAATACTATAAAAAGCAGAAATACTATAATTTAGCAGAAATACTATATTAAGCACAAATCGTATAAAAAGCAGAAATACTATATTAAGTAATATAAATATCCTATAAAAATCATATAAAAAGCAAAAATACTGTACTATGATTTGGTAGAAAAATTATAATTAATCAGAAATACTATATTTGGCACAAATCTTATAAAATAGCAGAAATAGTATGATTTAGCACAATAGTAATAACTTAAACAGAAAAATTGTGAAAGCAAAATGGACAGCTGAAAAAAGGGTGAGAGAAGTAAGTTTCTAGCTCAGTAAAGCAGCCTGGGAGCTGCTGAATTTGAATCCACCAATCAGAGAGCCTGTGCACTTTTTCCCGCCAAAACAGGTGCACGCAGCACAGAGAGACACAGGATTTTTGCAGTCTATTTCTCATAATGACGACTCCCCTCAAACAAATGACCATAATTTCCTAACCGTAGGGGCTAGAACGGTCATTCTTACACCGTTTTGTTCAGAAGAGATGGGGGAATCTTAAAGTGTTGACAATCTATCATTAAAATATGAATTATTAAAGATATTTGACTTGTAATGCACCATAACTGAGTAGAGGCGAAGCAAAAACTGCCTTGACTTCCCCTCAAACAATGCTTTCTAACTCTAAATCTATTTGGAGTATCGATATCATTCTTTCACCGTAAGAGACAGCAGGCTTTGGTGAACAATCATGGAAATTTTCAGGTCTCTGTGGAAATCCATTAAAAAGATATGACGAGAGAAAAAAGTGGTTCATTTCCAGAGTTTGAAATCTGAAGAAATCTGAGCGAAGGACGAATTTCCTACCCTCAAACAAGTCCAACTCATTTCAGAACGGTAATAGGTGAGAAAGAAATTCTTGAATTGTGAGCGTCAGGAGTGTCTGAAAATATACGGGGACAAGCCTCATGTTTGAACTTCGCTTCGTTAAGGAGATATGACGATTCGAATATGCCTCTCATTACAGAAATCAAGCGGTGATTTTGAACAAGCTCTCCATTGACTTTCTATGGAGAGTTTTGAGACTTTGTGTTGGTCTGAGGAGATTTGCCAAAATTCTATAAATCTCACAACAATGATGGTGACATTTTCTGAAAGCCAGCAAAAATACCTACGTTTTGATGTATAATTTGTGGAAGTTGAGTGAAAATTGAGCAAGTAGCAAACAGTTGTTCGGACATGAAGAGAAGACTGCGAAACCTAGAGTGGCACACTGGAAGCCAAGTGCATAGCAACCATAACAACGCATGTATTTTGTGAAAAATCACAATTTTGAAACTGAAAACTTAAAGAGGGATAAGATGAAAACTGTAACAGATATGAAAAAGCTGAATCATACATGAATAGCCCAATAATTTGTGAACATTTTAAAGTTTGAATGGTTGTTCTAGGCGACAGTATGAGGAAGTAGTTAAGTTTCAAAAAAGAGCAAGTTTTAGCAGAATTTTGGAAGTTTTCCATTCATTTCAATGGGACAAATTAAAGGAAAAAAGCTTAATATTTTAAAAAGTATAATAGCAAAAAATAGCAAAAATCATAGCGATCATTAGCAGAAATAGCAGAATAGTATAAAATTTGAACGGTGAAAATAGCATAAAAATTGTGGAAGTAGTTAAGTGCCAAAAAAAAGCACAAAAAGTGGCAACTAGAATAATAATAATAATAATAATAACTAGAAAAATTTGCATTTCCTGCGAAAATGCAGTGTGGATGCTTTAAAGCTGAAGCTGTATGCAAAAACTAGCTGAAAAAGCTGAAAAGTTGCAGAAATTGTAAAAACTTTGCATAAGCAAAGGAACTTTGCTAAAATGTAAGCTGTCTGCTAAAAATAGTTGAAAATAGCTGAAGAAGCTGAAGAAATCAAAGTCAGTGTTTAAGAAGTTGTTGAAATTTTAATTTTGCAGAACAACATCAAGTTAACAAAAATGTAATAACTTAGCAGAAATGCAATAACTTAGAAGAAACATAACAATTCAGCAGAAATGTTGTAGTTTACCAGAAGCTACAACTTAGCAGAAATGTAATAATTTAGAATAACATAACTTAGCAGAAATGATATAATTTAGTAGAAAATTAATAACTTGGAAGAAATATTACAACTTATCAGAACTGCTATAATTTTGCAGAAATGTAATTATTAGGAAAAAACTGTAAACAGATAACAGCTGAAAACGATGAAGTAACCACAAAGTTACTTATTTAACTGTGAAAAATGACCAGAAACATTAGAAAAGGAAGAAAACCAGTTCAATTCAATTTATAGATACAGATACAGATATAGATACAGAGAAAAACCCAACAATCATATGACCCCCTATGAGCAAGCACTTTGGCGACAGTGGGAAGGAAAAACTCCCTTTTAATAGGAAGAAACCTCCGGCAGAACCAGGCTCAGGGAGGGGCGGCCATCTGCTGCGACCGGTTGGGGTGAGAGAAGGAAGACAGGAATACCAGCCAGCAGATAAACTGATGTAAAACAAAACCAAGGTAAAATTGCAGAATTTACACAGTTGGTGAAATGTAAAAATGGCAACAAAAAAACCCCAAACAAACAAACAAAAAAAAACACACAAACAACATTTAGGTAATAAATGCACAAGATGATTTGATGATAAATATGGTACCAATCTAAGAAAATACTGTCGAAATGAAGTCCACATTGTGATATATTTGAGGTGTGGAGAGTCACACAGCTGAACAATCGATGTGCATATTTAAAGAAACAAGGATCAAATAAAGAACATTGTTGTGGAATAAATTACAGTGAAAAATAATCACTGCCCTGCGTTAGAGAGTGACTTATGATGAGGTATTAATTGGCTTAACTTTACCTCTAACAGCTTTTCACATAGTGCTGTGACCAGGGTGAAATCCATCATAAAGTAACTGTAAACAGTAGAACCATTAGCATGAATGTTATGGTTCTACTCTGATCAAAACTGAAGTCAGCTGTGTGACCTGATATAAAATGATAAAGAGGAACACATATAAATGGATGTGACCTTTATGAACTTTTCAAAATGACTTTATATGTCTGACCCATTATCTATATATATTAGAGCAGCAGTCCCCAACCCCCGGGCCTTGGACCGGTACCGGTCCGTGAGTCGTTTGGTACCGGGCCGCAAGAGTTGAGGCTCAGGTGTGAAATGTATAGTTTTCAGGGTTTTTGTCGGTTTTCAGCGTTATTTTGTTATCGTTTTTATCGTTTACTCGGTTTTCCTTGGTCTTTTCACGTGTGTTATGAATAAATTTTCTTTTTTTCGGTACCAGTACTAGTTTTATTTTGTTGTATTTATCCGCGACACCTTAAAGGCCGGTCCATGAAAATATTGTCGGGCATAAACCGGTCCGTGGCGCAAAAAAGGTTGGGGACCGCTGTATTAGAGCAGATGTGGAAAACCACTGTTAGACCTACTCTATACTAATGTAGTTACTGACACCCCATACTAAGGCAGGATTCATACAAACACACATTATTTATTCTCTTAAACACTTCTTTTTTCACAATTTGAGATTGTGTAATTTCTATAAATAATACGTGTAATGGTTCAATAGATATAGTTATTTAAATGTCCATAATAATCACATGATCATTTTTGTACATCCTACAATTCAAGATTTAGAGCTGTGTGTCTGTATGAATTCAGCTTGCTATACTTATAGACTTAGATATATTAATCCACTATTTACCCAAACAAGTTAAATTGTTTGGGTAAATAGATTGGGTTTGTCCTACAAAATAATTATTCAACAATTAAAAAAAAAAACACAAAAAACATCTGCACATTAATCCAGAGTTCAGTTTCCTATGTCTGATATTGTTTGTTAAATCTGGTGACACAAACACAGTCAAAAATTCATTGCTAGCGTGACATGTGGTCCTTTTTGCCTTTGACCAATGATATGCTGGTTACTTGGAGCGGTTTAGTATTTGCTGTCACAGAGGAATGTTAACCATAAATCCAAAAGACAAAACTGAAAAAAATATGTTAATTGCAAACATCTTTTTGCTTAGTAAAAGGATTGAAATTACATGGAAACTGTCACCTTAAAGCCTCATTGTAAATATCATCACAAACAGATGTTTTCCACACAGTTAACAAAGCTCCACCACATCCGATCACTGCATATAAATCTAAAAGAAAACAAAAAAAAGAATAAAAAAATAAATAAAATTAACACAAGGGAAGACTTTTGACTTAATAACTAAGCTTAAAATAAGTGTTACCTTTGAATATTTGTGGGAAAAATCTGATGCTACCCCAAGAATACAAAGCCACACTGGAAACGATGACAGGCTTGCAGCCCTCTGTCTTCCTGGAGTGAGGTGCCTGATCAGTAGCAGTGAGTTGACAGAAGTCGGTGTCTGTAAGAGTGGCCAAACACTGATACTCTGTCCACTTGTGTAGAGTCTAAGAAGCTGGAATGCAGGCACACTGAACGAGCTCGTTCTAAAAAATACAGAAAAATGAACATTTTATTTGTGTTAAGGCCTAAAAACTACAAATAAGTTATACAATGAACAATGTTGAAATACCTTATAGGTGCTGCAGGCCACATAACCAGAATCCAGAGCAATCTCACACTCACATGATGGTGAGGAAAGACATGAGCTCTGCAATGAGGTTTGAATGTCTCAGTTGGGACACTGAAGAACTCAGAAGACAGCAATACCTGCACAGAGAGACAGAGTAGAAAAAGCATAGATTTGTAATCCATAATGTGAATTCAAACTCAAAAAGTGTCAACAAGTATAATCATTTGAGTGTGGAATTATTTATGCAATAAACAGGATTTAAATTAATTAATTGGATTAAAAACACTGACATTTTTTATCAAAGATAATGAATCATACCTCTCTCTGCTCTGAGGATCACTGAGGATCTCTGTCAGGAAATACAGTTTCCTCAGTAGGAGTCATAATTGATGGTCTCAGAGGTGTGTAGTGTGGCAGCATGATGATGGTCTCCAGATCAGGCAGGAGGTCAGGTGATGGGTGTGTCATCTTCTCCATTGAAGACACACTGGTATGGCAGTTCATAAAACAGCAGTCTCTGTGTGGCATGTAGTTATCTGTGCAGTCCAGCACTGATGGATCAGGTTTGGCTCAGCAGTTCATGAAGATGGTGTTAAGATGTTGTTGTTTCAGCTGAGGATGGTGAAGTTTGAAGGTTTTCCCACAAAGGAAACAGGACTGTGTGTGCCCTGTCTGAAAAAAATACATCTACAAAACATAAAGTGCTTTTAACACCACCCACCCACCCATCTCAGCCCCCAAGTGTCTATGTAATGCTGGTATGGGGTGTCAGTTACTAAATCTAATTAGTGCGTCAGAAAGCGGGGACTACACCAAAAGCCCCCGCTTTCTGATGTCTTTGTTTATTAGCAGCTTTTTCCAGCTGCTCAGAGAATTCTGACTTGGCCTTTATCCACCCGAACCCAAACCCACCCGGATAAAGGCCAAGTCAGAAAATGGATGCAGAAACTTTCCATGTACTTCTAAATCAGTTTTTATACATATTCTGTAAGCTGTAAAAATGTTTTTCTCTACATAATGTATCATTATAGACATCTCTGGTAGCCTAAAGATAGTTTAAAACTTTTAAAAAATTTTACCTGTAAAACATGATAAGCAAAACCTCATTCATCCCAAAAACATTTGATTCTACAAAATTTACTATAATCAAGAAAATATAATTGACTGTATTTATTCATGTGACCCATAATAAATACCTGCATTTATCTGGAATTTATTTATTTACTATTTCATATTTGAAAGCCCTTGGAGGGGAAGATCTCGTTTGTTGAGATACATACGTCAGAGTAAAAAAAGTATCAAAAAAGGAGATGACAATTAACATCCATGAAAAAATGGATAAAACATGAGAATAAAAAATAAATTATGTCCGTTTAATACTTTTTGCAGCATATTTCAGATCTGAGGTGCATGATAACAGAAAGCAGATCTCCCGGCTCTGCATGAAGTACAGCCATGATTTGGTGAAATGATTAATAACATTGCAATAAGAAAGGGTCTTCTTACAGACAGAGTAGGGAAGACAATATGAAGAAATGTGATTTTTCAATGAAAAATCTTTTCCATGCTCTACAATCAGTAAACTCTGTAACAAACATGATCTGTAATTGTTTCAAAACTCACCAGACGACTTCATGATTGGCTCGAGGACAGGACACAAAACACAGGGTTGTGGTAACTGTAATAGGTTCTCAGAACACCTGAATGAAGACTTTTCTGTGGCTGAGAAATAAAAATGAGGTCAAGCAGGGTGTTCTTGTCTGTAGTGGCAGAAGTGATCAGCTGTGAATACCCTCTAGACTGAAACTGCTCCAGAATCTGTTTTCTTCCACTCTGCAACTGGTTTTCATTAAAATCTCCACACACAATTATTGGGTGACAGTCCATTATTTCAAGTGAATCTAAAAGACTTACCAGGTTTTGCATAAACGGTGTCAAACTGTAGTCAGGGGGTCTGTACACAACAGCAATGAGCGCAGGGAATGGAGCCTGAACCTTCAACACTAAGAACTCAAGATCAGTGACATTATGCAGATACTGTTTTACCTGAACCTGAAAATGATTCCTCAAATACACAACAACTCCACCACCACTTCTGCTGGCCATGTGAGGAAAGTTTGTGTAGGACACATGTCTGTTGCGTTTGAACATGGTGTAGCCGTCCAAATGAAGACTGTCTGCAACAAAGGAGCCTTGGAGGTGAGACTCTGTGAGACACAAAACATCTGCTAAACACATTTCATGATGACTCTTGATGTCACTGATGTGAGATGGCAAACCCTCCGTATTGTGATGGATCAGTGTAAGAGTGTCAAGTCTGCTGGCTGTTTCTCTGACCTGAAGAAGAGGCATCATTTCCTCAACGCTGGCTTGTCTCATGGTTTGGAGCGCTGCAGTTACCTCGGGATTGGCGTAAATCTTTTTCTCATCCAAGTCCTGTAAATAGAGTCCACTGAGAGACGTCACCCTGCTGAGAGCAACATAAGCCATACCTGGTTCAAAAATGTTCTTCATTGAAACTACAGCTGTCTGTGTTGTAAGACCCTGAGTTTTGTGAATTGTGCAGGCGAATGCTAGCTTTACAGGAAACTGTCTGCGTACCGCTCCTTTAAACTTCAGACTCTCCTCTGCTCTCTCAATGTAAACCAGATCATCAGATGCTGCATTAGCACTGCGGTTGTGTCTCATAGGCTGCCGGTTGTCCATTCTGAGCCCCAGTTTGATTATGTGTCCATCATTTTCAGATCTCACCACCTTTACCAGTATACCAAAAGCACCGTTAACCAAACCGTTTAGTGTGTCCAAGTTTCTGGTCAGCATGACTCGAGCTCCTTCAGCAACATTCAGGGTGTCAGGTAAATCATTTCGCCCACCTGTAAATGGTTTGTCTCTTCGTGCCATTCTGCCTGTACGTTTATCCTTCTGGAAATCGTCTGCATTGATGATTATAATGTTTGAATGAAGCTTCTTCAGGGTATCGGTGTTATGGGATTCCACATTCTTGTTGGTGGCATAAATGTGTAAGACCTCAGTTGGACATTCTTCTGGTGCAGTCACAGCCTGTGACAACAAATCTCTGTCGCACTGAGAAAGCTCATCTGTCTTTTCCTTTACTCTAATCCTGTTCAACATCTCTGCAAAGGCCATATCATCTTTCTGACGCATGATCTCGGTTAGAGTGATCATCTGAAAATGTTCCCGCCATAGGTCAATCTGTTCTGGATCGTAAACACAGAGAGGTTTAGACTGTCGCACTGGTGGCAGCTGGTAAAAATCTCCAACAGCTAAAACTGACATTCCACCAAAAGGTCTCTGAGTGCCTTTGATTTGTTTCAGTCTTGCATCCACATAAGCAAAAAGGGGTTTTGAAACCATTGAAATCTCATCAATAACAATAATTTCAGCATTCATCAGCTCAGATCTGACTTCATCCAGTTGGTTACCAAGTCCTTGAATGGGTGGTTTCAGACTCCTGGGTAGTTTGAGTAGAGAATGTAATGTAGAGCCATTGATAGAAAAAGCTGCTGTACCGGTAAATGAAGTCAGTAAAACAGTTGGATTTGATATGTCAGCTTCTTCTGCATTAGCAGGCAGTCTGCTCAGGATCTTTGATGCTTCAGAGTGAATACACTTAATCAGATGTGACTTTCCAGTTCCTGCACCACCGTTGATATAGAAGAAAAATGGATCTGGGTTCAAACCACAAACTCGCTGAATACACCAGTCTCTTATAGCATAGAACACGCAGGCCTGCTTCTGGTTCAGATTCTGATACATTACGCGTACCACGGCTGGATCTACTGCAGGTTGTTCTCTGATGGCTCTGATCTCTGTTACAGCATCAGACTGACGACTGTAGTCGGGGACATTCTCCTGTTCGTTCTCATCATCAGAATGTCTCTCAGGAAGATTCTCATCACATTGCAACCTCACAACTTCAGATTCAGGAGCCAGATTACACCATTCATCGATCACAACATCCCTATTTTGTTCAAACTCTTCCAGTGCACTCTCAATATCCTCAGAGTTCTTCTCATACTTGTCTTTATTTCTTTTCACAATCCGTTTCACAGACTCACTGTGGTCTGAACATGGAAGTCGCACAAAACCCGAGTTGTAGAAGGACTGATAGGTTTGGAAACATTGTGGTTTCAGTTCCTGCTCTGATCTGTGTGGAAGGTAAAGTCTCAACAGTCGTCCATAATATTGCTCAGGATCTTTTTCCTGTGAACAGTGGTAATATCTGATTATAGCTGGTTTATCATTCTTTCGCCTTTGTACAAATCCAAGCTGGTTCAGAAGAGGAAGCACATCTTTTCCTTCATTTGGACCACTCACCAACCGGCAAAGGGCAGCAAAATCAGCCAGCGACATTTCCTCATATTCTGGGGTCTCAGGTCTGCATTTGTATTTATCACTCAAACTTGTCATCCAAATATTACAGCTGTCGTGTGTTGTGCTTTCCAGGAAGCTCATGGGGCGACTCATTTTTACCGGGTTATCATCTGTTGGTACAAATACAACACTGCGGGAACATTTTTTCATTTTTAGGCCACAGACTCGAGTCACACACTCCTGTGCGCTGATCTCTCTCTTTTTTGAGTAAGCCTGCATCACAGCTCTCATTTCATCACATTCATTGACCGTGTTGTTTCCAGAGTTATCAATAACTGTCTTCAGGTATTCAGAGAGGCCAGATTCTTTCTTCGTTATATATTTACAGAGATATTCTATACATGAATAGGCATTCAAAATGAATGAGACATCTAAATTAGAGTTCCAGGCTTCAAGCAGGTGTGGGTTGTAATTGTTGATCCAACAGTCCTTTGGGTCACGTTTCAGAATCAGCGCCGTTTTCTTGTTTATATCTTGGAGGCATTGTTCATACTCATTCATTGTCAAGTTGCATCGTGACAGAATCTGCTCTATGGTGAGGGAAGCAGCTTCAGGTTCCTTCAGGAGGTTCAACAAAGGTCTGAGTTTGGCTTTTGCAGCTTCAGTGTCTGAATCCTCATCCTGTCTCACAATCATTGTTCTTGTGGCTGGTGGTTTTGGAAACCCAAATCTACAACCAGAGTTCACACTCTTAAAGCATGTTTTTGTGTGGTTTTTGCTGTGCTTTTGTAGTTCAGTGACTTTTTTGTGCAGTTCAGGTTGTTTTTCTGGGTCAGGGAGTTGAGCTGAGATGTATCTGTCCACAAAGTCACAGACAGTTTGGTCGTCATCCACATCTACTTCTACCTTTTCTCGAATCCACAGCAACATGTGTATATGCGGACTACCTCTGTGCTGGAACTCAACTCTGTAAAAGTAATCAATGATTTCACCAAGGGGCTGTGCAGGAGAAAAAAGCAAATCTCTGAACAAAGCCTCAACACGCTTATCAAACATTCGCATGGTGGTTACTGGATTTGATCTTAGGATTTCACACTTTTCTGACCAGTCCAGGGCTTCAAAATCAACCTCTTCACCTTGCTGTCTCTTTATTGCTTGAATCACTTCAGGCCATCTCATCTCAGCAGCAGAGAAAGTGACAAAGAACTGAGGTGTTCCTATTTGGCGAAGCATACTGAATAAATCTTTGGTAGTTTTCTGCCAGTAAGCTGGAGTTCCTCTGAGTGGCTGCATAAATCTGATTGCATCTTTATTTCTTACCAGCTTCTCTACTTCTGTCTTACTTTGTAACATTCCTGATGTGATTTTCCGTCCATCTTTGGTCATAGTTTTACCTTTCCTTAGCTGTATTGTCATGCTGGAATTAGCCAAGTGTATTTCAGTGACAAACTGTGAGAAAAACAGGTAATTTGTATCTTTAGCAAATCTTGCATCAATGTTGAAAAGCCTCGACTTGAAGTAAGCACTTGGTGTGAGTTTAAGAAGTCTCTTTTCATCCAGTGTATTCTGACCAGTAGGAAACTGCACAGGAAATGCCATGGCTTCCAAATGAGGAGTTCTGAAGAAGCTAATAGGATTGTTTCTTTCTGCAGGAGCCACACAATATGTGTTATCTGTGAAACAGAGAATCTCTTCTGAAATGTCAACAGGCTGCAGACAACTTTCTAGAGCAAAACCTCCATTGTTCAAATCACTTTCTGGTTCCTCTGGATTTTGTTCCTCTGGTTGTTCATCACAGGATTGCATATTAATAGCTTGTTCACTTTCAGACTCACTTTCGCACAAAAGGGCATCTTTTTCATAGTTGTCAATTTCCATTAAATCTGCTTCATCATAATCATCACTTGCCATGCTGGCTTCATCACTGCTGTCATCATCAGGTAACGTTGGATCACAAAGCAATGCATCATCTCTGATAACAACATCTGTGTACTGTGGGTGAATCTGTTTGAGTTTACGCAGGGCTTCAATGAGTTTAGACCAGGTGACAGTCTGGAACAGCTGATGGCCTTTGTAGCACAGTCGTCTTTTCAGCTTGATCCTCATTACCTGTGATTGGCTTCTGAGCCTCGGTAAACAGTCAACTGTTTGTTGGACTTCAGATGGTACACACACCACATTACCACGTATGAGTCTCTGTCTGCCCTTTGGAAGTGGAATAATCTTAGCAAAAGGTATGCATTTGGCAATCAGATGTCTCTCCAGAATGTTGAGATCACACAGTTCAGCTGGAATATCCTGCAGTTCTAAACCATTGACAGCAGCAAGCCTTGGCATGCGTCCACTTTTGAGGGAACTGTGACATGTGTGACAGATATACTCCTTTTTTCTCTCAACAGGAAAGCTGCAGTGATCATGACATGCTTCATCACACACATGAACAAATTTACCAGTTAGACACTGCTGAGCTACAGTTTGGTGTTTTGAGTAATTTTCTCTTTTGCAGATTTTCACCTGATTAGGAAAAGAAGCTTTTAGACAAACAGTACAAACATAAGATGGTGCTGACTTAATGTTTGATCTGAAACGAGATATGGCCTCATTCATTAAAGTGTTCTCTGGATGACACTGTAACCTTTCAGCTGGTCGATGCATCTGACAATATTTTCTTTTTATTTTCATTGCACATCTGATATTATGCATCTGTCTAAAAGAAAAACTGTTCCAATATTTTACTCTCATTCGTTCTCTCATATTGTCCTTGTGTTGCTGCTGAAATTGTCTTTCTTCTCCATAACGTTTAGTGATATAACATTGTTTTTTCTGTCTAAATTCTACACTTTCTTTATATAGGTTAGAAACATATGACCTCATGTAAGCTTTATGTTTCTCTCTGAATTCAGCACAAGTTCTGTATGTTCTTGTTATTCGTTCCTTCTGCTTTTCTCGGAACACGGGAGATTCTCTGTATGCTCTTGTTATTCGTTCCTTCTGCTTTTCTCGGAACACGGGAGATTCTCTGTATGCTCTTGTTATTCGTTCCTTCTGCTTTTCTCGGAACACGGGAGATTCTCTGTATGCTCTTGTTATTCGTTCCTTCTGCTTTTCTCGGAACACGGGAGATTGTCTGTATGTTCTTGTTATTCGTTCCTTCTGCTTTTCTTTGAATATAGGATTGTCTTTATACATCCTTATGACACGTTCTCTTTTTCTCTCTCTAATTTTAGTACTTTCTCTATAGATCCTTCTCATTTGCTCTTTCTGTTTTTCCTTAAAATCATCTCTTTCCTTATAGATCTTTCTCAAATGTTCCCTCTGTTTCTCTCTATATGTAGGATTTAGCTTATATAGATTACTTTTGTACACACTCTTCTTTTGTCTGGGATCAGGATCATTAGACATATGCCTTTCTTTATTTTTCTGATTTTCCTTTCTTTTTGGTAGTTTTTGTTGGGCCAATGATCTTCTCCTCATTTTTTTCCTTTCCTGTTTACTATATTTCAGCAGTTTATGTGAAAGTTCCTGTGTTGTCTTGGTTGAACAGGAGGCAGCGGTTGGATCCTTCTGAGGAACAGAATCTGATGTTACCTGAGGTTCTCTCACAGAAGATGCAGATGTTTCTTTTTGTAAAAGATCAGAAGGATGATGGTTGCTTTCAGGAGCAGCTGTCTCATTTGAATAATCCACTCTGGATGATGTCACTTCTGTGGTTAAAGTGTCAGTCACAGTTTTCTGTGTCTGCTCATTGGATGTCTGGGAGTTTAATTCAGGAACAGGTTCATTTAAATCTGGTGCTGGACCACTTGTAGCGCATTGTCTGTATTCGGTGTTTTGATTAGCATCTCTTTGGTAAGCAGCGTTTTCACTGTGAAACTCAACAGGCTGTAGCTCATAAGTGCAGGTTGGTGCGATGCTAAACATTCGGTACAAACGTTTGATCCTGTCAATCATGTCGTTAAGACGTGTGAATTTTAACACAACTGCAGTTCCACCACTTACACTTAGCGACAATGGCATTCCTGTAGACTTACGTGGGTGAGGGTCAAAGTATGCGTATTCACCTGAAGTCAGCCTGCAAACTGCGATGACTGTTCCTCCCATGACTAGCAAAGCGTAGCGAAACTCTGAAGCCAAACGCTGTAGTCCCTGTTCAAGGCTCGGAAAGTGATCTGTACCATCAAATGTGCCGTAACGAGCAAACTGAGACATGTCGACTTGATACTCGTGTCTGCGGCTGGTGACCACTGTGGGAAGTTCATCGCAGGCTAGAAACACGCTGTTCACAAACCTCTTTCTGGCATCTGAATACACGGCATGGCCTTTGTCCAACACACGGTTAAGATCTGCTCTGGTAATGAATTCATCCTCGTGTAAGAATGAGAGGAAAACCAAACTGTTCGCCATGCATTGCTGATTCCGGTACTTTCCATACTTAGCAGAGGCCTGGCTTCGGGATGCACAGACGCTACTCACTCGTGGGCGACTTTCACTGTTTGCAACCTGTACATGAGACGGTCCTGGAGCTTCTCCATCATGCTGCGTTTGCACAGTTACCTGGGGTTCAGTCTGGATTACCTGCTGTACTTTAGCATTTGGCACAGATGATGAGCAAACACCTCTCTTTACCACATCTGCATAAGACACTGCGGCTGTCTGAACGCTGAGCTGCACTTCTGGACTGGGAATACTTGTAACAGACACCTTTACCTGCTCACCGGTCTGAGAAACATTTACCTGTTCCTTCTGCTTTTGCCATCTAAGCTTCTGGGACTGTGACCTTTGACCTTTCCTTGGCATTTTGTGCAAGTACAAACTGGACCTTATATGTATTTATACACAAATGTAAACAAAACTCAACCTGTAAACACTGAAAAACTCCTCAAGTTTCTATTAAATGGATAAATGTAAAACTATACAAATGGTAAAGTGTTCTTATAACTGTGTAATTGATGTAAAAGGCTGACTTAAATACAAACTCAATATAAAAGTTATTGAAAGATCTTTAAAAACAGTTTTATTGTAGCTTTTTCAAAAACTGTATATTCTCTTTTTTTTTTTTAACCAGACTGGTTAATGAATAGGTCTATACTTCTGTGAAGTAATATGCACAATAAATCTCAACAATCAACAGGCTATAATAAAACTCTTAGCTTTAAAGTAGACTTTGTGTAAATCTTTTAGATATCTAAAATTTAAAGCAAATATAAGGAGCTGTGGTGGTGCGGTGATCAGATGACAGGCGATGAGGATTCTTCAGCTGGATGTTCTGCAGCAGTCAGGAAACAGGAAGTCTGGGTCCTCAGGGCAGCTTCTCAATGACAATTGTAACTCAATACTTACACTGAGTAACAGAAATGGGTTTGTCCTTAAATAATATTAGTATAAACTTACTGTAGTCAAATGTTATAGTCAATGAAACAGACTTGAAAAATGTATTTGAATCTAATTTAATATTTATGTAAATACAGCAGTCTGAATGTATGTATTACAAAATAACCAGATTGTGTTATTACAAATAAACCTTTAAGAGGTGTATATTTTATATAATTTATCAAAGCAATTGCACCTGTAAGCCAAACAGCCAATCAATGTTTATTCCAAAGTGTAATGCAAAATTAAAATGACAAATGTAGGGCTGTGTAAGTAGTTTCTACTGTGAGTTCTACTGTACTGAAATTCTACTACTGTAATTTTAACTTTCTACTTGTGATTTCCAGCAAAATGACTGGATGTGAGAGAGTTTAACGACAGGAAAGATGGAGCAGTGAGAGCGGAGATCTCTCAGAATTCTGAATACAGATTGACGAAGTTGTGGTAACTTCAATTCAAAAAACTTAGATTCTGGTAAAACTGGATTTCAAGTCACAGGATTGCGTTTCAACTCAGGTTCAAGTTTGTCAAATTAGATAGAGCACATGGCGGAGAATGGATAGAAGATAGAATGGCTTGTCAAAAAAGATGGAGCAGGGAGAGGGAGAGTGATAGGACAGACTGAATTGCTTGTTAATGATAGAGGGAGAGGGTTTTCTGCAGCAGGTCACCTGTAAGACAGAAAGAAAGTGGAATTAGACACACTTCCAATAAACCTGCCTTTACCGTATTTTTCAGACTATAAGGCACATTTAAAAGCCTTTAATTTTCTCAAAAATAGACAGTGCACCTTATGTATGGTTGTGCTTACTGATTTCAAACCAATTCTATGTGGTACACGACAATCTGTCAAATCTGTCAAATGTTTTAGTATGACTTTGGTAAGCTACAAAGCAGCACCATTTGATGTATTGTCGGAGCATGGCTACCATAGTCAGCACCCTCGTAGAGTAATTCGTACTGTGCTTCAACATAATATGGTGTGTGTGTATAAGGGCCTGGCACCTGTTGAGAGCCATGCTTATGAAGCAGATTTCAAACTGATCAATCCACATTCATCAATCCACAAATCCTGAAAAGTGAGTGTATTGTTCTGTATTTTATGTCTTACAACTGAACAATTTTGAGAGTTATTGTAAATGAGTTGAATAAAGTTTGACTTATCTGTTTTGTTTGGCTTAATGTGCCTTAGAATTTAGTGCGCCTTACAGTCCGAAAAATACAGAACATATATATCATTACACACTGAAGAGTTGTACAGTACATTATTAGATTCAACTGAATGAAAATGTTTATCATATGGTGGTGGGACATTTCTAAGGACATTTTTGCATTCTATTAACACAATAAAAACAAACTGAGTCTGTAAACCAAGATGTGGTGCTACAGTAACTTACTATAAACATTATATGGTCAAGCTAAACCCACACAATGAAGTCAGAGCAGACAGTTTCAGACCACCTGCTTTAAACACTTGACATGCACTCAACTCACATGATCCTAAATGCCCGAAGGTCTCAAATTCCCGTTTCTGTGTGTACTTACCTGGTACAACAGTATATCATAATGTCTGGGGAGCCGTTAACATAAAAGTAAAAAATAATTTACTCAGTATGACTTTTGGCAAAATGAAAAATTTGGAGACAGATGACTCCTATACAGCAGTTTCTAGATTTTTCAGTCAAATTTGGGGCATGTTTAATACACACTCCGTTAAATCTACAATAAACTTAGCATGGCCGATATTAGGGCCTAACTAAAAATGTAGTACGATGATAAGAGAGATCTGTAAGTCTGGAAATGTTTACATAGACTTTTCTAGGATCTGATGATTGCCAAGAGCTGTGCTGACTCACTGCACTAAACTGAATCTCCTATAATGAGAAACATTTCCCAGCACTGCACCTCAGACAAACCTTTACTTACCAGACTGAGACGATCAGATCAGCAGTCTAGAGAAAGGAAACAATTCATCAGATCACTGTTTGATGATTCAGACTGTTGAGCCTCTTCACACACAATCCAACTTACTGTGACATAAATTAACTAGTAAAATTCTCAATTTATTTAAGGCTTTATGAGCTTACTGTAGTCTAAAGAGGAGATAAATGAACTGCAGCGTCTCACATGGCTATAGCAAGTGTAATAAAAGCATTCATTACTACAGAAATACAAAGAATAGCCACCAATATTTGTTGGCACAAGTGCAGGATATACCAAATATTTCCTAAACAGAAGCTTTGTGGCTCCAACATTTTCTACAACAAGTCAGTACTAGTAAAGTGTGAAAACCAAAACTTTTAAAAATGTTAGATACAAAGTAATTATATAAATCAGAAGCAACAGAAAACCTCATCATGTCTGATATGAATATGTAAATCTGAAAATACCTTTAAATATTGACATGTTACAATAGCAGAGGTGCACCATGTTTTGTAATTAAAATTAAATGTCTTAAATTTTTACACTAAAAAGTCCTCTCATTATACCCGTTGCTAGGAATATTTATGTATTTTGCAGTGTACCTTTTTGGCAACTTTTCTATTTAAATTTTAAAACACATTATATTCACCAAATAAGTAATAAACCAATTAGACACACTGGCTGTAATGTACCTAACAATGTCCTCTCACACCTCTGGTTCTCTTAGTTTTTCATTATTGCTTAACTGTACAAAATACTTCTACAGTGTTCTGACTTTAATGTAATACATCAGCAGAATTTGAGAGACAATATGAATCAATCACTGTGCAGCTCTTAAGTGTTTGAGCAACCACTTATACTGACTCCCCTAAAACACTTTCATTGTTTTGTCTGCTACTTAAATCCACAAACATAAGGAGAAAATGAACAACTGACATTTAGCTATGTTTGGATTTGATAAGCCATAAGAAATTTAAATCATACATAAATGGGCTATTAAACTTCAGGGACATTTTCAGGGACAGTCAGAGGTCCTGTGTGGGGGCTTTGCTGCTACACGTAATAAATCCTGACTTTGTGTTTTTGCCCATCAGTAAATGGAAACATATCACAAAAAGTCAAACTACTGCATGTAAGTTGCCAAATGTGCTACGCAATGCCAGGTTCATACTGCTTCAGTTACAATCACTGTTTACTTACCAGCAAAGGCAAAACCAAAGATCTCTTTCATTCTGTGTAACAAAAGACAAAGCACAAAAATACAGAATGAGACAACTCAGATCAGCATCAGAGTCAATACTGCATCACTCCGTGTAGTCCAAAAGATTCAGTACACTTCTTTGTTTACCACAGCAACAAACAACTCACCTCTTTTTTTCTACACCTTATTAAAGATTACTGTCTTCATTAAGGTAAAATGTGGTTTCATCCATTTGTAATAAGCCACACACGTTTCTCAGTTATGTGATAGCTCTATTAGTTTGGTGTCATTAGATAAAACATTAGATTTAATAAGCAATGATTTGCTACACCTAGCACTGCACACTTTATCAAATTCTGACATCACAATTTCAAAGCATGAACAATCATAAATGAAAGCTTGGATGATATTTTTGTAGGCTTCAACATTTGAGTTGGTCTGCATTCAAATTCTGCTTCCTAAAAATATTATCACCTGCACACAGTATCATTTAATATGCTGTTGTTTTAAATATCTACATATCATAATTATAATATTAATGGTGCACTGCTGCATTTTATTTATTTGAAGGTGGACTTTTTTATATTTCGTTAATTTTTCACAAAGTGAGAAGTTAAACAGAGCTGCAGGTGTAGGTTTTATTTTAAAAAAACAACCTGCACAAACAAGTGCTTGTTAAACAGTTCTTAAAATTTAACTAAAAAACTAAAATTAACTAATTAAAAAAACTTCCTGTTATTATTCTTATATTATGTGTTTTATCCTCACTCTCTCTCTCCCTTCTGTTAATTAACCCACAGCACAAAAACACACCGCTACAGGCACGTGACTCTTTTCTCCTGGCTTTCAGTCAGAAGCTGTGTCCCAAAATGTCGGCTGCATCCTCCGGAGGCCGCATTTGAAGGCCGATTACGTCACAGCCAGTCGACGAAGGCTGTCCCAATTCGTCGACTCTTTCAAATGCGGCCGACAAATGCGTCCTTCATTTCCCCTAATTTGAAGGATGGGTCGGGTGTGTCCTTCGTGGCCCACCATATCCCAGAATTCAAAGCGCGGCCCAGCCAAATTTCAGCTGCCAACAATGGCGGCCGCTACTAAGTTTTAAAATTACTCTTATTAATTTTTCTGGGCCACAAAATAAACTTTTAACATATTTTAAGGCGAGAAAGTAGCGGTGTAAATTACAAATATCTGCTTGGTTTATCAAGACATCGCATATTTGCAAAAGTGTGCTGACATTTTCAGAGACGTCTGTCACCCACCGGCTTGATAGCAAGCGAGGGGGGTTTCAGACCCCCGCTCTTTCACTACTCAGGTTAAACATGATATACAAGTCACTCGGCTAACTTAAAAATATAATTGTTTGCCTTTTTTCTGTGTTTTATTTGTTCTGGAGTAAATCGGTTTGGCTGAGATCAAAGTTATTAGATTATTAGATTAAATAAAGCTTTATTAATCCATCGGGTGGGTTCCTCTGGGATTTTCACACAGCTCAATAGACGTTAAACGGTGGAGAATTCACGCCAGTGTCCTGTTATATTTTAAATAGCAAGGAGCAGACGGCCGAGTTTATTAAACTCCAGCGAGACAGCGGTGATGCAAATCTTAAGGCTAGACCGTCCCATTTCACAGCCTCGCGCTTCCAGCCTTCTCGCTCTTTGAAGGACCCGGCCCACGTAGACCGCGAAGGCCGGGTCCTCCGAAGGATGCAGCCGACGTTTTGGGACACAGCTAATGGCGGTAAAATGGCTCCTTTGAAGTTGCCGACCCTGCTGCTTCAGCAGCTAATCAGTGGTTCTAAAATTACCTTACAAACTAAAGAATGAGGCCGTTTTAACTGACTGATTTGTGAAGAGGAGAACTAACTTCACTTTCCTAAGAGACTCAGAAACACTAACACACCGAATGAACCAAATACAACACAATAACTGTATTAAACAATCAAATGAACCATATTAATTTCACACTGGGCCTATAGCAGCTAGGCTAGGCGTTAGCGCTTAGGTTGTTAGGGCTAGCATACCAAACACTCCTTTTAAATACTAAAATTACAACGTTTCACTAAAAAAGTAGTCATTGTGTTACTTTAACATGACTTATACTTCGACTGCCTTTATAAGTCACTAACAACAACTGGGTAAATCACTCAAACAGCTTATAGACATTTCATTTCAGAGAAGAGAGACAGAGAAGCAGCGCTTACCGGCAGGGAAGGAGCAGAGAGTGGGCGGAGATTCAGGCGTCAGCCGGAGACGTAAAAAAAGAGGCATTCACGGGTAGTGGGAATCTCCGGCATTACACAAAATTGGCATTGAAAACGTGAAAAATATATGTAAATTTAAATATTATTATACTAGATTTTTTTGCAACAAAAAGAAACTAGGAGAAATTTTATTCTATATATTTTAATAAATGTTTCAAACAGGATTCTTTGAATTTGAAATAATGGTTAAAAGACATAAATAAACACAAGGTCATTATGTTAAAATGTACTTTATTATGATAGATTTATTTAACTGACTGCAGTAATAAGAACAGTCTTCTTCTGAACACCAACACCAAGGAGCTGGTGTTGGTGTTCATGAAGCTTCAGCTTCAAAGCTGAAGCTGTTTGCAAAAACTAGCTGAAAAAGCTGAGAAGTTGCAGAAATTGTAAAAACTTTGCAGAAGCAAAGGAACTTTGCTAAAATGGAATAACTTAGCAGAACTGCAATATCTTAGAGGAAACATAATACTTGGCAGAAATACAATAGCATAGCAGAACTTAGCAGAAATATTGTAACTTACCAGAAACATGATAACTTCTCAAAAATACAAGAATTTAGGAGAAATAGTATAAGATAACAGAAAGAATATATTTAGCCAAAAATACTTAAACATTACGGAAACACGATGATTTAGAAAAAGAGTACAACATAGCAGAAATACTGTGATTTACCAGAGACACTGTGATGAACTATGAATATTGTCATTTTAAATTAATACTATGTTTTAGCACAAATAGTATAATTTGACAGAAATACTATCATTTGGCAGAAATACTATGTTTCAGCACAAATACTCTGGTTTAGCACAAATATTATAACATAGCAGAAATACAATTATATAGCAGAAATGCTATATTTAGAAAGAAAAATATAATATAGTAGAAATACTATGATTTAGCAGAAATACTGTAATCAGCACATATACTGTAACATGACAGAAATTCCTCCACTTAGTAGTAATACTATAACATAACACAAATGTTACGATTTGGCACAAAAACCATGATTTGGAAAAAACCCTATAAAATAGCAGAAATAGTATGATTTAGCAGAAATACTGTATTTAGCACAAGTACCAAAAAGTAGCAGAAATACTATGATTTAGCAGTAATACTATGATTGAGCAGAAGTACTAAGATGTAGTAAAAGTACTTTGATTTAACAGAAATACAATTATGGAGGAGTAATACTTTAAAATGGGAGAAATATTGATACACACACACATACACAGAGCCTAAAGGGAAGAGTATTTGTGCCATGGAGTGTTAACAAGAATGTGAGGTCGATATTAGAAAAGCTGGTAAAATCCTAAAAGTTTGCAGAATTGTAATGAATGATCAATATGAATTACTGGTCTGTGATAGTGTATTAATTTGTAGGGAAAAAAACATGTTGACGAAGGTGGAATCGAACCCACGACCTCTGGCTTACAGACCAGTGTCCTTACCAACTGCACCACTGGGAAAGAGAGCAGGTACCTTGAAAAACAGGGTGATGAGGAGTCAGAATTAGATCGCGGTGAGAGGCGAAAAACGCTGTTTTTTGGAGTTACAAAACGTTGTGTAACTCAAAAACTAGGTGGACTAGAAGCATAATTCTTCTACTGGCTGAATCAGCGGACTTTGGTGTACTTTGACCACGATTTTCATTGCTCGTTGTACATACTATGTTTTAGCACAAATATTATAACATAGCAGAAATACAATTATATAGCAGAAATGCTATATTTAGAAAGAAAAATATAATATAGTATGATTTAGCAGAAATACTACAATATAGCATAATAACAATGATTTAGAACAAATACTATGATTGAGCAGAATAGTAATAACTTAAGTGAAAATACTGGAAAAGTAAGATGACAAGCTGAAAAAAAAAACGGAACATGGTTAAGTTCCCTCAAAACTAATTGTTGTTCACCTGTGAAAAAAAAATAAAGAAATAAAAATAAATTTAAAAAACAAGAAGGAACAGCCAACAGATACACACAAAATCAAATATGTATACACAAATGCACAGCGAGAGAGACACAAGGAGGGTCTATGCCAGTCAACCAGTCTGAATATATTATATTTTTTTCCAACAATGAGATGCTGCCCTAAAGAGGGTCTCTCTCTCTCTCTCTCTCTCTCTCTCTCTCTCTCTCTCACACACACACACACACACACACACACACACACACACACACAGGGAGAGAGAAGCAAGTTTTCAGTCAAGCAGCCTGGGAGCTGCTGAATTTGAATCCACCAATCAGAGAGGCTGTGCTTTTTCCCGCCAAAACAGGTGCACGCAGCACAGAGAGACACAGGATTTTTGCAGTCTATTTCTCATAGTGACGACTCCCCTCAAACAAATGACCATAATTTCCTAACCGCAGGGGCTAGAACGGTCATTCTTACACCGTTTTCTTCAGAAGAGATGGGGGAATCTTCAAGTGTTGACAATTTATCATTAAAATATGAATTTTTAGAGATATATGACATGGATGACTTGTTGGCTTAGAAGCCACGAATTCCCCAATATGCAAATTTGAATGCCTCAGCCCACATATATGATTGGCTGGCTGGGAAGCCGTGCAGGCCCTGATTTGTGGATTTGAATTCCTCAGCCCTCAGATATGATTGGCTGGCTTAGAAGCCATGAAGGCCCCAATATGCAAATTTGAATGCCTCAGCCCACATATATGATTGGCAGGCCCTGATTTGAAAATTTGAATGTCTCAGTCCTCACAGAGGATTGGCTGTCTGGGGACCTGGCAGAAATATATAGAAATAGTATGATTAAGCATAAATACTACATTTAGTAGAAATACTATGTTTTAGCACAAATACTGTAAAAAGCAGAAATACTATAATTTAGCAGAAATACTATATTAAGCACAAATCCTATAAAAAGCAGAAATACTATATTAGGCACAAATCATATAAAAAGCAGAAATAGTATGATTAAGCATAAATACTACATTTAGTAGAAATACTATGTTTTAGCACAAATACTATAAAAAGCAGAAATACTATAATTTAGCAGAAATACTATATTAAGCACAAATCCTATAAAAAGCAGAAATACTATATTAAGCAATATAAATATCCTATAAAAATCCTATAAAAAGCAAAAATACTGTACTATGATTTGGTAGAAAAATTATAATTAATCAGAAATACCATATTTGGCACAAATCTTATAAAATAGCAGAAATAGTATGATTTAGCACAATAGTAATAACTTACAAAATTACAAAATTGGAAAAGCAAAATGGACAGCTGAAAAAAGGGTGAGAGAAGTAAGTTTGTAGCCCAGTCAAGCAGGCTGGGAGCTGCTGAATTTGAATCCACCAATCAGAGAGCCTGTGCACTTTTTCCCGCCAAAACAGGTGCACGCAGCACAGAGAGACACAGGATTTTTGCAGTCTATTTCTCATAGTGACGACTCCCCTCAAACAAATGACCATAATTTCCTAACCGCAGGGGCTAGAACGGTCATTCTTACACCGTTTTCTTCAGAAGAGATGGGGGAATCTTCAAGTGTTGACAATTTATCATTAAAATATGAATTTTTAGAGATATATGACATGGATGACTTGTTGGCTTAGAAGCCACGAATTCCCCAATATGCAAATTTGAATGCCTCAGCCCACATATATGATTGGCTGGCTGGGAAGCCGTGCAGGCCCTGATTTGTGGATTTGAATTCCTCAGCCCTCAGATATGATTGGCTGGCTTAGAAGCCATGAAGGCCCCAATATGCAAATTTGAATGCCTCAGCCCACATATATGATTGGCAGGCCCTGATTTGAAAATTTGAATGTCTCAGTCCTCACAGAGGATTGGCTGTCTGGGGACCTGGCAGAAATATATAGAAATAGTATGATTAAGCATAAATACTACATTTAGTAGAAATACTATGTTTTAGCACAAATACTGTAAAAAGCAGAAATACTATAATTTAGCAGAAATACTATATTAAGCACAAATCCTATAAAAAGCAGAAATACTATATTAGGCACAAATCATATAAAAAGCAGAAATAGTATGATTAAGCATAAATACTACATTTAGTAGAAATACTATGTTTTAGCACAAATACTATAAAAAGCAGAAATACTATAATTTAGCAGAAATACTATATTAAGCACAAATCCTATAAAAAGCAGAAATACTATATTAAGCAATATAAATATCCTATAAAAATCCTATAAAAAGCAAAAATACTGTACTATGATTTGGTAGAAAAATTATAATTAATCAGAAATACCATATTTGGCACAAATCTTATAAAATAGCAGAAATAGTATGATTTAGCACAATAGTAATAACTTACAAAATTACAAAATTGGAAAAGCAAAATGGACAGCTGAAAAAAGGGTGAGAGAAGTAAGTTTGTAGCCCAGTCAAGCAGGCTGGGAGCTGCTGAATTTGAATCCACCAATCAGAGAGCCTGTGCACTTTTTCCCGCCAAAACAGGTGCACGCAGCACAGAGAGACACAGGATTTTTGCAGTCTATTTCTCATAATGATGACTCCCCTCAAACAAATGACCATAATTTCCTAACCGTAGGGGCTAGAACGGTCATTCTTACACTGTTTTGTTCAGAAGAGATGGGGGAATCTTCCAGTGTTGACAATTTATCATTAAAATATGAATTATTAAAGATATTTGACTTCTAATGCACCATAACTGAGTAGAGCAAAGCAAAAACTGCCTTGACCTGCCCTCAAACAACGCTTTGTAACTCTAAATCTATTTGGAGTATCGATATCATTCTTTCACCGTAAGAGACAGCAGGCTTTGGTGAACAGTCATGGAAATTTTCAGGTCTCTGTGGAAAACCATCAAAAAGATATGACGAGAGAAAAAAGTGGTTCATTTCCAGAGTTTGAAATCTGAAGAAATCTGAGCGAAGGACGAATTTCCTACCCTCAAACAAGTCCAACTCATTTCAGAATGGTAATAGGTAAGAAAGAAATTCTTGAATTGTGAGCGTCAGGAGTGTCTGAAGATATACGGGGACAAGCCTCATGTTTTAACTTCGCTTCGTTAAGGAGATATGACGATTCGAATATGCCTCTCATTACAGAAATCAAGCGGTGATTTTGAACAAGCTCTCCATTGACTTTCTATGGAGAGTTTTCCGACTTTGTGTTGGTCTGAGGAGATTTGCCAAAATTCTATAAATCTCACAACAATGATGGTGACATTTTCTGAAAGCCAGCAAAAATACCTACGTTTTGATGTATAATTTATGGAAGTTGAGTGAAAATTGAGCAAGTAGCAAGAAGTTGTTCGGACATGAAGAGAAGACTGCGAAACCTAGAGTGGCACACTGGAAGCCAAGTGCATAGCAACCATAACAACGCATGTATTTTGTGAAAAATCACAATTTTGCAACTGAAAAGTTAAAGAGGGATAAGATGAAAACCGTAACAGATATGAAGAAGCTGAATAATACATTAATAGCCCAATAATTTGTGAACATTTTAAAGTTTGAATGGTTGTTCTAGGCGAAAGTATGAGGAAGTAGTTAAGTTTCAAAAACAAGCAAGTTTTAGCAGAATTTTTTAAATTTCCCATTCATTTCAATGGGACAAATTAAAGGAAAAAAGCTTAATATTTTAAAAAGTATAATAGTAATAAATAGCAAAAATCATAGCAGAAATTAGCAGAAATAGCAGAATAGTTTAAAATTTGAATGGTGAAAATAGCACAAAAATTGTGGAAGTAGTTAACGGACGAAAAACGGAGCAACTTGAAGAATAATAATAATAATAATAAAGAATAAAGAGAAACAGGAACTCAATAGTGTGGATGCTTAAAGCATCCACACAATAAAGAATAAAGAGAAACAGGAACTCAATAGTGTGGATGCTTAAAGCATCCACACAACTAGAACTAGAAAAATTTGCATTTCCTGCGAAAATGCAGTGTGGATGCTTTAAAGCTGAAGCTGTATGCAAAAAGTAGCTGAAAAAGCTGAAAAGTTGCAGAAATTGTAAAAACATTGCAGAAGCAAAGGAACTTTGCGGAAATGGAATAACTTAGCAGAACTGCAATATCTTAGAGGAAACATAATACTTGGCAGAAATACAATAGCATAGCAGAACTTAGCAGAAATATTGTAACTTACCAGAAACATGATAACTTCTCAAAAATACAAGAATTTAGGAGAAATAGTATAAGATAACAGAAAGAATATATTTAGCCAAAAATACTTAAGCATTACAGAAACACTATGATTTAGAAAAATAGTACAACAGAGCAGAAATACTGTGATTACCAGAGACACTGTGATGAACTATGAATGTTGTCATTTTAAATTAATACTATGTTTTAGCACAAATACTCTGGTTGAGCACAAATATTATAACATAGCAGAAATACAATTATATAGCAGAAATGCTATATTTAGAAAGAAAAATATAATATAGTAGAAATAGTATGATTTAGCAGAAATACTACAATATAACATAATAACAATGATTTAGAACAAATACTATGATTGAGCAGAATAGTAATAACTTAAGTGAAAGTATTGGAAAAGTAAGATGACAAGATGAAAAAAAAACGGAACATGGTTAAGTTCCCTCAAAACTAATTGTTGTTCACCTGTGAAAAAAAAATAAAGAAATAAAAATAAATTTAAAAAACAAGAAGGAACAGCCAACAGATACACACAAAATCAAATATGTATACACAAATGCACAGAGAGAGAGACACACGGAGGGTCTATGCCAGTCAGCCAGTCTGAATATATTATATTTTTTTCCAACAATGAGATGCTGCCCTAAAGAGGGTCTCTCTCTCTCTCTCTGTCACACACACACACACACACACACACACACACACACACACACACACACACACACACAGCAGCAGCAAGTGAACTGGGGCTGTTAACAGCATGTTTCTTAGTCAGTCAACCAGCTGTGAGTTTTGAATGCCTCAGCCCACATATATGATTGGCTGGTTGGGAAGCCGTGCAGGCCCTGATTTGTGAATTTGAATGTCTCAGTCCTCACAGAGGATTGGCTGCCTGGGGACCTGGCAGAAATATATAGAAATAGTATGGTTAAGCATAAATACTACATTCAGTAGAAATACTATTTTTTTTTAGCACAAATGCTATAAAATGGCAGAAATACTATAATTTAGCAGAAATACTATATTAAGCACAAATCCTATAAAAAGCAGAATACTATGATTGAGCAGAAGTACTAAGATGTAGTAAAAGTACTTTGATTTAACAGAAATACAATTATGGAGGAGTAATACTTTAAAATGGGAGAAATATTGATACACACACACATACACAGAGCCTAAAGGGAAGAGTATTTGTGCCATGGAGTGTTAACAAGAATGTGAGGTCCATATTAGAAAAGCTGGTAAAATGCTAAAAGTTTGCAGAATTGTAATAAATGATGAATATGAATTACTGGTCTGTGATAGTGTATTAATTTGTAGGGAAAAAAACCTGTTGACTAAGGTGGAATCGAACCCACGACGTCTGGGTTGCAGACCCGTGTCATTACCAACTGCGCCACTGGGAAAGAGAGCGGGCACCTTGAAAAACAGGGTGATGAGCAGTCAGAATTAGATCGCGGTGAGAGGCAAAAAGCGCCGTTTTTTGGAGTTACAACACGTTGTGTAACTCAAAAACTAGGTGGACTAGAAGCATGATTCTTGTACTGGGTGAATCAGCGGACTTTGGTGTACTTTGACCGCAATTTTCATTGCTCTCTGTACATCCGTCGCTGAGATATGACGAGAGAAGAAACGGCAGACCTCAGATATGATTGGCTGGCTGAGAAGCCGTGCAGGCCCTGATATGTGCATTTGAATGTCTCAGTCCTCACAGAGGATTGGCTGCCTGGCAGAAATATATAGAAATAGTATGATTAAGCATAAATACTACATTTAGCAGAAATACTATATTAAGCACAAATCCTATAAAAAGCAGATATACTATATTAAGCACAAATACTATAAAAAGCAGAAATA
>NC_140471.1:37406942-37564442 GCF_051167445.1 Perissodus microlepis | reverse complement strand
AGACACAGGACTTTTGCAGTCTATTTCTCATAATGACGACTCCCCTCAAACAAATGACCATAATTTCCTAACCGTAGGGGCTAGAACGGTCATTCTTACACCGTTTTGTTCAGAAGAGATGAGGGAATCTTCCAGTGTTGACAATTTATCATTAAAATATGAATTATTAAAGATATTTGACTTCTAATGCACCATAACGGAGTAGAGCGAAGCAAAAACTGCCTTGACTTGCCCTCAAACAACGCTTTGTAACTTGAAATCTATTTGAAGCATCGATATCATTCTTTCACCGTAAGAGACAGCAGGCTTTGGTGAACAGTCATGGAAATTTTCAGGTCTTTGTGGAAATCTATCAAAAAGATATGACGAGAGAAAAAAGTGGTTCATTTCCAGAGTTTGAAATCTGAAGAAATCCGAGCGAAGGACGAATTTCCTACCCTCAAACAAACGTAATTCATGGCCAAATGGTAATAGGTGAGAAAACAATTCTTGAATTGTGAGCGTCAGGAGTGTCTGAAGATATACCGGGACAAGCCTTATGTCTTAACTTCGCTTCGTTAAGGAGATATGACGATTCGAATATGCCTCTCATTACAGAAATCCAGCGGTGATTTTGAACAAACTCTCCATTGACTTTCTATGGAGAGTTTTCCGACTTTGTGTTGGTCAGAGGAGATTTGCCAAAATTCTATAAATCCTACAACAATGATAGTGACATTTTCTGAAAGCCAGCAAAAATACCTACGTTTTGATGTATAATTTGTGGAAGTTGAGTGAAAATTGAGCAAATAGCAAGAAGTTGTTCGGACATGGAGAGAAGACTGCAAAACCTTCAGTGGCACACTGGAAGCCAAGAGCATAGCAACCATAACAACGCATGTATTTTGTGAAAAATCACAATTGTGCAACTCAAAACTTTAAGAGGCATAAAAGTAAAACGGTAAAAGATTTGAAAAAGCTGAATAATACATGAATAGCCCAATAATTTGTGAACATTTTAAATTTTGAATGGTTGTTCTAGGCGAAAGTATGAGGAAGTAGTTAAGTTTCAAAAACAAGCAAATTTTAGCAGAATTGCAGAAGTTTCCCATTCATTTCAATGGGACAAATTAAAGGAAAAAAGCTTAATATTTTAAAAAATATAATAGTTATAAATACCAAAAGTCATAGCAGTCTTAAGAAGAAAAAGCTGAATAGTTTAAAATTTGAACGGTGAAAATAGCACAAAAATTGTGGAAGTAGTTAAAGTCCAAAAAACGTACGGAAGCAACTAGAATAATAACTAGAAAAATTTGCATTTCCTGCGAAAATGCAGTGTGGATGCTTAAAGCTGAAGCTGTATGCAAAAACTAGCTGAAAAAGCTGAAAAGTTGCAGAAATTGTAAAAACTTTGCAGAAGCAAAGGAACTTTGCGAAAATGGAATAACTTAGCAGAACTGCAATATCTTAGAGGAAACATAATACTTGGCAGAAATACAATAGCATAGCAGAACTTAGCAGAAATATTGTAACTTACCAGAAACTTGATAACTTCTCAAAAATACAAGAATTTAGGAGAAATAGTATAAGATAACAGAAAGAATATATTTAGCCAAAAATACTTAAGCATTACAGAAACACTATGATTTAGAAAAATAGTACAGCAGAGCAGAAATACTGTGATTTACCAGAGACACTGTGATGAACTATGAATATTGTCATTTTAAATTAATACTATGTTTTAGCACAAATACTATAATTTGACAGAAATACTATCATTTGGCAGAAATACTATGTTTCAGCACAAATACTCTGGTTGAGCACAAATATTATAACATAGGAGAAATACAATTATATAGCAGAAATGCTATATTTAGAAAGAAAAATATAATATAGTAGAAATACTATGATTTAGCAGAAATACTGTAATCAGCACATATACTGTAACATGACAGAAATTCCTCCACTTAGTAGTAATACTATAACATAACACAAATGTTATGATTTGGCACAAAAACCATGATTTGGCACAAATACTATGATTTAGCAGAAATACTACATTTAGCAGAAATACTATATTAAGCACAAATCCTATAAAAAGCAGAAATACTATATTAAGCACAAATCCTATAAAAAGCAGAAATACTATATTAAGCACAAATCCTATAAAAAGCAGAAATACTGTACTATGATTTGGGAGAAAAACTATAATTATTAGAAATACTATATTTGGTAGAAATACTATGTTTTGGCAGAAATACTATATTTAGCTCAAATCCTATAAAATAGCAGAAATAGTATGACTTAGCAGAAATACTGTATTTAGCACAAGTACCAGAAAGTAGCAGAAATACTATGATTTAGCAGAAATACTATGATTGAGCAGACGTAATAAGATGTAGTAAAAGTACTTTGATTTAACAGAAATACAATTATGGAGGAGTAATACTTTAAAATGGGAGAAATATTGATAGACACACACATACACAGAGCCTAAAGGGAAGAGTATTTGTGCCATGGAGTGTTAACAAGAATGTGAGGTCCATATTAGAAAAGCTGGTAAAATGCTAAAAGTTTGCATAATTGTAATAAATGATGAATATGAATTACTGGTCTGTGACAGTGTATTAATTTGTAGTGAAAAAAACATGTTGACGAAGGTGGAATCGAACCCACGACCTTTGTGTTGCAGACCCGTGTCATTACCAACTGCGCCACTGGGAAAGAGAGCGGGTACCTTGAAAAACAGGGTAATGAGCAGTCAGAATTAGATCGGGGTGAGAGGCGAAAAATGCCGTTTTTTGGAGTTACAAAGCGTCGTGTAACTCAAAAACTAGGTGGACTAGAAGCATAATTCTTGTACTGGGTGAATCAGCGGACTTTGGTGTACTTTGACTGCGATTTTCATTGCTCTTTGTACAACCGTCGCTGAGATATGACGAGAGAGGAAACGGCAGACCTCAGATATAATTGGCTGGCTGGGAAGCCGTGCAGGCCCTGATTTGTGGATTTGAATTCCTCAGCCCTCAGATATGATTGGCTGGCTTAGAAGCCATGAAGGCCCCAATATGCAAATTTGAATGCCTCAGCCCACATATATGATTGGCTGGTTGTGCAGGCCCTGATATGAAAATTTGAATATTACAGTCCTCACAGAGGAATGATTCCCTGGGGACCTGGCAGAAATATATAGAAATAGTATGATTAAGCATAAATACTACATTTAGTAGAAATACTATATTTTACCACAAATACTATAAAAAGCAGAAATACTAAAATTTAGCAGAAATACTATATTAAGCACAAATCCTATAAAAAGGAGAAAAAGTATGATTAAGCATAAATAATACATTTAGTAGAAATACTATGTTTTAGCACAAATCCTACAAAAAGCAGAAATACTATATTAAGCAATATAAATATACTATAAAAATCCTATAAAAAGCAAAAATACTGTACTATTTGGTAGAAAAACTATAATTAATGAGAAATACTATATTTGGCAGAAATAGTATATTTAGCACAAATCTTATAAAATAGCAGAAATAGTATGATTTAGCACAATAGTAATAACTTAAACAGAAAAATTGGAAAAGGAAAATGGACAGCTGAAAAAATGCTGAACATGCTGAGGGTCCCTAAATATACTTGATAAATGAAAAAAAATCAGCAAAAAAATATATAACAGCCACACAATCACAAATATGTACACATAAGGAAACACACATGCACAGAGAGACACACACACAAGATCCAGTTCAGTCAACCAGTCTAAATATATTGAATTTGAATCTTACAATGAGATCATCCCATAAAAAGGCTTTCTCTCTCTCTCTCTCTCTCTCTGTAGCACACACACACACACACACACACACACACACACACAGGGAGAGAGAAGCAAGTTTTAAGTCAAGCAGCCTGGGAGCTGCTGAATTTGAATCCACCAATCAGAGAGGCTGTGTACTTTTTCCCGCCAAAACAGGTGCACGCAGCACAGAGAGACACAGGATTTTTGCAGTCTATTTCTCATAGTGACGACTCCCCTCAAACAAATGACCATAATTTCCTAACCGTAGGGGCTAGAACGGTCATTCTTACACCGTTTTGTTCAGAAGAGATGAGGGAATCTTCCAGTGTTGACAATTTATCATTAAAATATGAATTATTAAAGATATTTGACTTCTAATGCACCATAATGGAGTAGAGCGAAGCAAAAACTGCCTTGACTTGCCCTCAAACAACGCTTTGGAACTTGAAATCTATTTGAAGCATCGATATCATTCTTTCACCGTAAGAGACAGCAGGCTTTGGTGAACAGTCATGGAAATTTTCAGGTCTTTGTGGAAATCTATCAAAAAGATATGACGAGAGAAAAAAGTGGTTCATTTCCAGAGTTTGAAATCTGAAGAAATCCGAGCGAAGGACGAATTTCCTACCCTCAAACAAACGTAATTCATGGCCAAATGGTAATAGGTGAGAAAACAATTCTTGAATTGTGAGCGTCAGGAGTGTCTGAAGATATACCGGGACAAGCCTTATGTCTTAACTTCGCTTCGTTAAGGAGATATGACGATTCGAATATGCCTCTCATTACAGAAATCCAGCGGTGATTTTGAACAAACTCTCCATTGACTTTCTATGGAGAGTTTTCCGACTTTGTGTTGGTCAGAGGAGATTTGCCAAAATTCTATAAATCCCACAACAATGATAGTGACATTTTCTGAAAGCCAGCAAAAATACCTACGTTTTGATGTATAATTTGTGGAAGTTGAGTGAAAATTGAGCAAATAGCAAGAAGTTGTTCGGACATGGAGAGAAGACTGCAAAAGCTTCAGTGGCACACTGGAAGCCAAGAGCATAGCAACCATAACAACGCATGTATTTTGTGAAAAATCACAATTGTGCAACTCAAAACTTTAAGAGGCATAAAAGTAAAACGGTAAAAGATTTGAAAAAGCTGAATAATACATGAATAGCCCAATAATTTGTGAACATTTTAAAGTTTGAATGGTTGTTCTAGGCGAAAGTATGAGGAAGTAGTTAAGTTTCAAAAACAAGCAAATTTTAGCAGAATTGCAGAAGTTTCCCATTCATTTCAATGGGACAAATTAAAGGAAAAAAGCTTAATATTTTAAAAAATATAATAGTTATAAATACCAAAAGTCATACCAGTCTTAAGAAGAAAAAGCTGAATAGTTTAAAATTTGAACGGTGAAAATAGCACAAAAATTGTAGAAGTAGTTAAAGTCCAAAAAACGTACGGAAGCAACTAGAATAATAATAATAATAATAATAAAGAATAAAGAGAAACAGGAAAACAATAGTGTGGATGCCTTAAAGCATCCACACAACTAGAAAAATTTGCATTTCCTGCGAAAATGCAGTGTGGATGCTTTAAAGCTGAAGCTGTATGCAAAAACTAGCTGAAAAAGCTGAAAAGTTGCAGAAATTGTAAAAACTTTGCATAAGCAAAGGAACTTTGCTAAAATGTAAGCTGTCTGCTAAAAATAGTTGAAAATAGCTGAAGAAGCTGAAGAAATCAAAGTCAGTGTTTAAGAAGTTGTTGAAATTTTAATTTTGCAGAACAACATCAAGTTAACAAAAATGTAATAACTTAGCAGAAATGCAATAACTTAGAAGAAACATAACAATTCAGCAGAAATGTTGTAGTTTACCAGAAGCTACAACTTAGCAGAAATGTAATAATTTAGAATAACATAACTTAGCAGAAATGATATAATTTAGTAGAAAATTAATAACTTGGAAGAAATATTACAACTTATCAGAACTGCTATAATTTTGCAGAAATGTAATTATTAGGAAAAAACTGTAAACAGATAACAGCTGAAAACGATGAAGTAACCACAAAGTTACTTATTTAACTGTGAAAAATGACCAGAAACATTAGAAAAGGAAGAAAACCAGTTCAATTCAATTTATAGATACAGATACAGATATAGATACAGAGAAAAACCCAACAATCATATGACCCCCTATGAGCAAGCACTTTGGCGACAGTGGGAAGGAAAAACTCCCTTTTAATAGGAAGAAACCTCCGGCAGAACCAGGCTCAGGGAGGGGCGGCCATCTGCTGCGACCGGTTGGGGTGAGAGAAGGAAGACAGGAATACCAGCCAGCAGATAAACTGATGTAAAACAAAACCAAGGTAAAATTGCAGAATTTACACAGTTGGTGAAATGTAAAAATGGCAACAAAAAAACCCCAAACAAACAAACAAAAAAAAACACACAAACAACATTTAGGTAATAAATGCACAAGATGATTTGATGATAAATATGGTACCAATCTAAGAAAATACTGTCGAAATGAAGTCCACATTGTGATATATTTGAGGTGTGGAGAGTCACACAGCTGAACAATCGATGTGCATATTTAAAGAAACAAGGATCAAATAAAGAACATTGTTGTGGAATAAATTACAGTGAAAAATAATCACTGCCCTGCGTTAGAGAGTGACTTATGATGAGGTATTAATTGGCTTAACTTTACCTCTAACAGCTTTTCACATAGTGCTGTGACCAGGGTGAAATCCATCATAAAGTAACTGTAAACAGTAGAACCATTAGCATGAATGTTATGGTTCTACTCTGATCAAAACTGAAGTCAGCTGTGTGACCTGATATAAAATGATAAAGAGGAACACATATAAATGGATGTGACCTTTATGAACTTTTCAAAATGACTTTATATGTCTGACCCATTATCTATATATATTAGAGCAGCAGTCCCCAACCCCCGGGCCTTGGACCGGTACCGGTCCGTGAGTCGTTTGGTACCGGGCCGCAAGAGTTGAGGCTCAGGTGTGAAATGTATAGTTTTCAGGGTTTTTGTCGGTTTTCAGCGTTATTTTGTTATCGTTTTTATCGTTTACTCGGTTTTCCTTGGTCTTTTCACGTGTGTTATGAATAAATTTTCTTTTTTTCGGTACCAGTACTAGTTTTATTTTGTTGTATTTATCCGCGACACCTTAAAGGCCGGTCCATGAAAATATTGTCGGGCATAAACCGGTCCGTGGCGCAAAAAAGGTTGGGGACCGCTGTATTAGAGCAGATGTGGAAAACCACTGTTAGACCTACTCTATACTAATGTAGTTACTGACACCCCATACTAAGGCAGGATTCATACAAACACACATTATTTATTCTCTTAAACACTTCTTTTTTCACAATTTGAGATTGTGTAATTTCTATAAATAATACGTGTAATGGTTCAATAGATATAGTTATTTAAATGTCCATAATAATCACATGATCATTTTTGTACATCCTACAATTCAAGATTTAGAGCTGTGTGTCTGTATGAATTCAGCTTGCTATACTTATAGACTTAGATATATTAATCCACTATTTACCCAAACAAGTTAAATTGTTTGGGTAAATAGATTGGGTTTGTCCTACAAAATAATTATTCAACAATTAAAAAAAAAAACACAAAAAACATCTGCACATTAATCCAGAGTTCAGTTTCCTATGTCTGATATTGTTTGTTAAATCTGGTGACACAAACACAGTCAAAAATTCATTGCTAGCGTGACATGTGGTCCTTTTTGCCTTTGACCAATGATATGCTGGTTACTTGGAGCGGTTTAGTATTTGCTGTCACAGAGGAATGTTAACCATAAATCCAAAAGACAAAACTGAAAAAAATATGTTAATTGCAAACATCTTTTTGCTTAGTAAAAGGATTGAAATTACATGGAAACTGTCACCTTAAAGCCTCATTGTAAATATCATCACAAACAGATGTTTTCCACACAGTTAACAAAGCTCCACCACATCCGATCACTGCATATAAATCTAAAAGAAAACAAAAAAAAGAATAAAAAAATAAATAAAATTAACACAAGGGAAGACTTTTGACTTAATAACTAAGCTTAAAATAAGTGTTACCTTTGAATATTTGTGGGAAAAATCTGATGCTACCCCAAGAATACAAAGCCACACTGGAAACGATGACAGGCTTGCAGCCCTCTGTCTTCCTGGAGTGAGGTGCCTGATCAGTAGCAGTGAGTTGACAGAAGTCGGTGTCTGTAAGAGTGGCCAAACACTGATACTCTGTCCACTTGTGTAGAGTCTAAGAAGCTGGAATGCAGGCACACTGAACGAGCTCGTTCTAAAAAATACAGAAAAATGAACATTTTATTTGTGTTAAGGCCTAAAAACTACAAATAAGTTATACAATGAACAATGTTGAAATACCTTATAGGTGCTGCAGGCCACATAACCAGAATCCAGAGCAATCTCACACTCACATGATGGTGAGGAAAGACATGAGCTCTGCAATGAGGTTTGAATGTCTCAGTTGGGACACTGAAGAACTCAGAAGACAGCAATACCTGCACAGAGAGACAGAGTAGAAAAAGCATAGATTTGTAATCCATAATGTGAATTCAAACTCAAAAAGTGTCAACAAGTATAATCATTTGAGTGTGGAATTATTTATGCAATAAACAGGATTTAAATTAATTAATTGGATTAAAAACACTGACATTTTTTATCAAAGATAATGAATCATACCTCTCTCTGCTCTGAGGATCACTGAGGATCTCTGTCAGGAAATACAGTTTCCTCAGTAGGAGTCATAATTGATGGTCTCAGAGGTGTGTAGTGTGGCAGCATGATGATGGTCTCCAGATCAGGCAGGAGGTCAGGTGATGGGTGTGTCATCTTCTCCATTGAAGACACACTGGTATGGCAGTTCATAAAACAGCAGTCTCTGTGTGGCATGTAGTTATCTGTGCAGTCCAGCACTGATGGATCAGGTTTGGCTCAGCAGTTCATGAAGATGGTGTTAAGATGTTGTTGTTTCAGCTGAGGATGGTGAAGTTTGAAGGTTTTCCCACAAAGGAAACAGGACTGTGTGTGCCCTGTCTGAAAAAAATACATCTACAAAACATAAAGTGCTTTTAACACCACCCACCCACCCATCTCAGCCCCCAAGTGTCTATGTAATGCTGGTATGGGGTGTCAGTTACTAAATCTAATTAGTGCGTCAGAAAGCGGGGACTACACCAAAAGCCCCCGCTTTCTGATGTCTTTGTTTATTAGCAGCTTTTTCCAGCTGCTCAGAGAATTCTGACTTGGCCTTTATCCACCCGAACCCAAACCCACCCGGATAAAGGCCAAGTCAGAAAATGGATGCAGAAACTTTCCATGTACTTCTAAATCAGTTTTTATACATATTCTGTAAGCTGTAAAAATGTTTTTCTCTACATAATGTATCATTATAGACATCTCTGGTAGCCTAAAGATAGTTTAAAACTTTTAAAAAATTTTACCTGTAAAACATGATAAGCAAAACCTCATTCATCCCAAAAACATTTGATTCTACAAAATTTACTATAATCAAGAAAATATAATTGACTGTATTTATTCATGTGACCCATAATAAATACCTGCATTTATCTGGAATTTATTTATTTACTATTTCATATTTGAAAGCCCTTGGAGGGGAAGATCTCGTTTGTTGAGATACATACGTCAGAGTAAAAAAAGTATCAAAAAAGGAGATGACAATTAACATCCATGAAAAAATGGATAAAACATGAGAATAAAAAATAAATTATGTCCGTTTAATACTTTTTGCAGCATATTTCAGATCTGAGGTGCATGATAACAGAAAGCAGATCTCCCGGCTCTGCATGAAGTACAGCCATGATTTGGTGAAATGATTAATAACATTGCAATAAGAAAGGGTCTTCTTACAGACAGAGTAGGGAAGACAATATGAAGAAATGTGATTTTTCAATGAAAAATCTTTTCCATGCTCTACAATCAGTAAACTCTGTAACAAACATGATCTGTAATTGTTTCAAAACTCACCAGACGACTTCATGATTGGCTCGAGGACAGGACACAAAACACAGGGTTGTGGTAACTGTAATAGGTTCTCAGAACACCTGAATGAAGACTTTTCTGTGGCTGAGAAATAAAAATGAGGTCAAGCAGGGTGTTCTTGTCTGTAGTGGCAGAAGTGATCAGCTGTGAATACCCTCTAGACTGAAACTGCTCCAGAATCTGTTTTCTTCCACTCTGCAACTGGTTTTCATTAAAATCTCCACACACAATTATTGGGTGACAGTCCATTATTTCAAGTGAATCTAAAAGACTTACCAGGTTTTGCATAAACGGTGTCAAACTGTAGTCAGGGGGTCTGTACACAACAGCAATGAGCGCAGGGAATGGAGCCTGAACCTTCAACACTAAGAACTCAAGATCAGTGACATTATGCAGATACTGTTTTACCTGAACCTGAAAATGATTCCTCAAATACACAACAACTCCACCACCACTTCTGCTGGCCATGTGAGGAAAGTTTGTGTAGGACACATGTCTGTTGCGTTTGAACATGGTGTAGCCGTCCAAATGAAGACTGTCTGCAACAAAGGAGCCTTGGAGGTGAGACTCTGTGAGACACAAAACATCTGCTAAACACATTTCATGATGACTCTTGATGTCACTGATGTGAGATGGCAAACCCTCCGTATTGTGATGGATCAGTGTAAGAGTGTCAAGTCTGCTGGCTGTTTCTCTGACCTGAAGAAGAGGCATCATTTCCTCAACGCTGGCTTGTCTCATGGTTTGGAGCGCTGCAGTTACCTCGGGATTGGCGTAAATCTTTTTCTCATCCAAGTCCTGTAAATAGAGTCCACTGAGAGACGTCACCCTGCTGAGAGCAACATAAGCCATACCTGGTTCAAAAATGTTCTTCATTGAAACTACAGCTGTCTGTGTTGTAAGACCCTGAGTTTTGTGAATTGTGCAGGCGAATGCTAGCTTTACAGGAAACTGTCTGCGTACCGCTCCTTTAAACTTCAGACTCTCCTCTGCTCTCTCAATGTAAACCAGATCATCAGATGCTGCATTAGCACTGCGGTTGTGTCTCATAGGCTGCCGGTTGTCCATTCTGAGCCCCAGTTTGATTATGTGTCCATCATTTTCAGATCTCACCACCTTTACCAGTATACCAAAAGCACCGTTAACCAAACCGTTTAGTGTGTCCAAGTTTCTGGTCAGCATGACTCGAGCTCCTTCAGCAACATTCAGGGTGTCAGGTAAATCATTTCGCCCACCTGTAAATGGTTTGTCTCTTCGTGCCATTCTGCCTGTACGTTTATCCTTCTGGAAATCGTCTGCATTGATGATTATAATGTTTGAATGAAGCTTCTTCAGGGTATCGGTGTTATGGGATTCCACATTCTTGTTGGTGGCATAAATGTGTAAGACCTCAGTTGGACATTCTTCTGGTGCAGTCACAGCCTGTGACAACAAATCTCTGTCGCACTGAGAAAGCTCATCTGTCTTTTCCTTTACTCTAATCCTGTTCAACATCTCTGCAAAGGCCATATCATCTTTCTGACGCATGATCTCGGTTAGAGTGATCATCTGAAAATGTTCCCGCCATAGGTCAATCTGTTCTGGATCGTAAACACAGAGAGGTTTAGACTGTCGCACTGGTGGCAGCTGGTAAAAATCTCCAACAGCTAAAACTGACATTCCACCAAAAGGTCTCTGAGTGCCTTTGATTTGTTTCAGTCTTGCATCCACATAAGCAAAAAGGGGTTTTGAAACCATTGAAATCTCATCAATAACAATAATTTCAGCATTCATCAGCTCAGATCTGACTTCATCCAGTTGGTTACCAAGTCCTTGAATGGGTGGTTTCAGACTCCTGGGTAGTTTGAGTAGAGAATGTAATGTAGAGCCATTGATAGAAAAAGCTGCTGTACCGGTAAATGAAGTCAGTAAAACAGTTGGATTTGATATGTCAGCTTCTTCTGCATTAGCAGGCAGTCTGCTCAGGATCTTTGATGCTTCAGAGTGAATACACTTAATCAGATGTGACTTTCCAGTTCCTGCACCACCGTTGATATAGAAGAAAAATGGATCTGGGTTCAAACCACAAACTCGCTGAATACACCAGTCTCTTATAGCATAGAACACGCAGGCCTGCTTCTGGTTCAGATTCTGATACATTACGCGTACCACGGCTGGATCTACTGCAGGTTGTTCTCTGATGGCTCTGATCTCTGTTACAGCATCAGACTGACGACTGTAGTCGGGGACATTCTCCTGTTCGTTCTCATCATCAGAATGTCTCTCAGGAAGATTCTCATCACATTGCAACCTCACAACTTCAGATTCAGGAGCCAGATTACACCATTCATCGATCACAACATCCCTATTTTGTTCAAACTCTTCCAGTGCACTCTCAATATCCTCAGAGTTCTTCTCATACTTGTCTTTATTTCTTTTCACAATCCGTTTCACAGACTCACTGTGGTCTGAACATGGAAGTCGCACAAAACCCGAGTTGTAGAAGGACTGATAGGTTTGGAAACATTGTGGTTTCAGTTCCTGCTCTGATCTGTGTGGAAGGTAAAGTCTCAACAGTCGTCCATAATATTGCTCAGGATCTTTTTCCTGTGAACAGTGGTAATATCTGATTATAGCTGGTTTATCATTCTTTCGCCTTTGTACAAATCCAAGCTGGTTCAGAAGAGGAAGCACATCTTTTCCTTCATTTGGACCACTCACCAACCGGCAAAGGGCAGCAAAATCAGCCAGCGACATTTCCTCATATTCTGGGGTCTCAGGTCTGCATTTGTATTTATCACTCAAACTTGTCATCCAAATATTACAGCTGTCGTGTGTTGTGCTTTCCAGGAAGCTCATGGGGCGACTCATTTTTACCGGGTTATCATCTGTTGGTACAAATACAACACTGCGGGAACATTTTTTCATTTTTAGGCCACAGACTCGAGTCACACACTCCTGTGCGCTGATCTCTCTCTTTTTTGAGTAAGCCTGCATCACAGCTCTCATTTCATCACATTCATTGACCGTGTTGTTTCCAGAGTTATCAATAACTGTCTTCAGGTATTCAGAGAGGCCAGATTCTTTCTTCGTTATATATTTACAGAGATATTCTATACATGAATAGGCATTCAAAATGAATGAGACATCTAAATTAGAGTTCCAGGCTTCAAGCAGGTGTGGGTTGTAATTGTTGATCCAACAGTCCTTTGGGTCACGTTTCAGAATCAGCGCCGTTTTCTTGTTTATATCTTGGAGGCATTGTTCATACTCATTCATTGTCAAGTTGCATCGTGACAGAATCTGCTCTATGGTGAGGGAAGCAGCTTCAGGTTCCTTCAGGAGGTTCAACAAAGGTCTGAGTTTGGCTTTTGCAGCTTCAGTGTCTGAATCCTCATCCTGTCTCACAATCATTGTTCTTGTGGCTGGTGGTTTTGGAAACCCAAATCTACAACCAGAGTTCACACTCTTAAAGCATGTTTTTGTGTGGTTTTTGCTGTGCTTTTGTAGTTCAGTGACTTTTTTGTGCAGTTCAGGTTGTTTTTCTGGGTCAGGGAGTTGAGCTGAGATGTATCTGTCCACAAAGTCACAGACAGTTTGGTCGTCATCCACATCTACTTCTACCTTTTCTCGAATCCACAGCAACATGTGTATATGCGGACTACCTCTGTGCTGGAACTCAACTCTGTAAAAGTAATCAATGATTTCACCAAGGGGCTGTGCAGGAGAAAAAAGCAAATCTCTGAACAAAGCCTCAACACGCTTATCAAACATTCGCATGGTGGTTACTGGATTTGATCTTAGGATTTCACACTTTTCTGACCAGTCCAGGGCTTCAAAATCAACCTCTTCACCTTGCTGTCTCTTTATTGCTTGAATCACTTCAGGCCATCTCATCTCAGCAGCAGAGAAAGTGACAAAGAACTGAGGTGTTCCTATTTGGCGAAGCATACTGAATAAATCTTTGGTAGTTTTCTGCCAGTAAGCTGGAGTTCCTCTGAGTGGCTGCATAAATCTGATTGCATCTTTATTTCTTACCAGCTTCTCTACTTCTGTCTTACTTTGTAACATTCCTGATGTGATTTTCCGTCCATCTTTGGTCATAGTTTTACCTTTCCTTAGCTGTATTGTCATGCTGGAATTAGCCAAGTGTATTTCAGTGACAAACTGTGAGAAAAACAGGTAATTTGTATCTTTAGCAAATCTTGCATCAATGTTGAAAAGCCTCGACTTGAAGTAAGCACTTGGTGTGAGTTTAAGAAGTCTCTTTTCATCCAGTGTATTCTGACCAGTAGGAAACTGCACAGGAAATGCCATGGCTTCCAAATGAGGAGTTCTGAAGAAGCTAATAGGATTGTTTCTTTCTGCAGGAGCCACACAATATGTGTTATCTGTGAAACAGAGAATCTCTTCTGAAATGTCAACAGGCTGCAGACAACTTTCTAGAGCAAAACCTCCATTGTTCAAATCACTTTCTGGTTCCTCTGGATTTTGTTCCTCTGGTTGTTCATCACAGGATTGCATATTAATAGCTTGTTCACTTTCAGACTCACTTTCGCACAAAAGGGCATCTTTTTCATAGTTGTCAATTTCCATTAAATCTGCTTCATCATAATCATCACTTGCCATGCTGGCTTCATCACTGCTGTCATCATCAGGTAACGTTGGATCACAAAGCAATGCATCATCTCTGATAACAACATCTGTGTACTGTGGGTGAATCTGTTTGAGTTTACGCAGGGCTTCAATGAGTTTAGACCAGGTGACAGTCTGGAACAGCTGATGGCCTTTGTAGCACAGTCGTCTTTTCAGCTTGATCCTCATTACCTGTGATTGGCTTCTGAGCCTCGGTAAACAGTCAACTGTTTGTTGGACTTCAGATGGTACACACACCACATTACCACGTATGAGTCTCTGTCTGCCCTTTGGAAGTGGAATAATCTTAGCAAAAGGTATGCATTTGGCAATCAGATGTCTCTCCAGAATGTTGAGATCACACAGTTCAGCTGGAATATCCTGCAGTTCTAAACCATTGACAGCAGCAAGCCTTGGCATGCGTCCACTTTTGAGGGAACTGTGACATGTGTGACAGATATACTCCTTTTTTCTCTCAACAGGAAAGCTGCAGTGATCATGACATGCTTCATCACACACATGAACAAATTTACCAGTTAGACACTGCTGAGCTACAGTTTGGTGTTTTGAGTAATTTTCTCTTTTGCAGATTTTCACCTGATTAGGAAAAGAAGCTTTTAGACAAACAGTACAAACATAAGATGGTGCTGACTTAATGTTTGATCTGAAACGAGATATGGCCTCATTCATTAAAGTGTTCTCTGGATGACACTGTAACCTTTCAGCTGGTCGATGCATCTGACAATATTTTCTTTTTATTTTCATTGCACATCTGATATTATGCATCTGTCTAAAAGAAAAACTGTTCCAATATTTTACTCTCATTCGTTCTCTCATATTGTCCTTGTGTTGCTGCTGAAATTGTCTTTCTTCTCCATAACGTTTAGTGATATAACATTGTTTTTTCTGTCTAAATTCTACACTTTCTTTATATAGGTTAGAAACATATGACCTCATGTAAGCTTTATGTTTCTCTCTGAATTCAGCACAAGTTCTGTATGTTCTTGTTATTCGTTCCTTCTGCTTTTCTCGGAACACGGGAGATTCTCTGTATGCTCTTGTTATTCGTTCCTTCTGCTTTTCTCGGAACACGGGAGATTCTCTGTATGCTCTTGTTATTCGTTCCTTCTGCTTTTCTCGGAACACGGGAGATTGTCTGTATGTTCTTGTTATTCGTTCCTTCTGCTTTTCTTTGAATATAGGATTGTCTTTATACATCCTTATGACACGTTCTCTTTTTCTCTCTCTAATTTTAGTACTTTCTCTATAGATCCTTCTCATTTGCTCTTTCTGTTTTTCCTTAAAATCATCTCTTTCCTTATAGATCTTTCTCAAATGTTCCCTCTGTTTCTCTCTATATGTAGGATTTAGCTTATATAGATTACTTTTGTACACACTCTTCTTTTGTCTGGGATCAGGATCATTAGACATATGCCTTTCTTTATTTTTCTGATTTTCCTTTCTTTTTGGTAGTTTTTGTTGGGCCAATGATCTTCTCCTCATTTTTTTCCTTTCCTGTTTACTATATTTCAGCAGTTTATGTGAAAGTTCCTGTGTTGTCTTGGTTGAACAGGAGGCAGCGGTTGGATCCTTCTGAGGAACAGAATCTGATGTTACCTGAGGTTCTCTCACAGAAGATGCAGATGTTTCTTTTTGTAAAAGATCAGAAGGATGATGGTTGCTTTCAGGAGCAGCTGTCTCATTTGAATAATCCACTCTGGATGATGTCACTTCTGTGGTTAAAGTGTCAGTCACAGTTTTCTGTGTCTGCTCATTGGATGTCTGGGAGTTTAATTCAGGAACAGGTTCATTTAAATCTGGTGCTGGACCACTTGTAGCGCATTGTCTGTATTCGGTGTTTTGATTAGCATCTCTTTGGTAAGCAGCGTTTTCACTGTGAAACTCAACAGGCTGTAGCTCATAAGTGCAGGTTGGTGCGATGCTAAACATTCGGTACAAACGTTTGATCCTGTCAATCATGTCGTTAAGACGTGTGAATTTTAACACAACTGCAGTTCCACCACTTACACTTAGCGACAATGGCATTCCTGTAGACTTACGTGGGTGAGGGTCAAAGTATGCGTATTCACCTGAAGTCAGCCTGCAAACTGCGATGACTGTTCCTCCCATGACTAGCAAAGCGTAGCGAAACTCTGAAGCCAAACGCTGTAGTCCCTGTTCAAGGCTCGGAAAGTGATCTGTACCATCAAATGTGCCGTAACGAGCAAACTGAGACATGTCGACTTGATACTCGTGTCTGCGGCTGGTGACCACTGTGGGAAGTTCATCGCAGGCTAGAAACACGCTGTTCACAAACCTCTTTCTGGCATCTGAATACACGGCATGGCCTTTGTCCAACACACGGTTAAGATCTGCTCTGGTAATGAATTCATCCTCGTGTAAGAATGAGAGGAAAACCAAACTGTTCGCCATGCATTGCTGATTCCGGTACTTTCCATACTTAGCAGAGGCCTGGCTTCGGGATGCACAGACGCTACTCACTCGTGGGCGACTTTCACTGTTTGCAACCTGTACATGAGACGGTCCTGGAGCTTCTCCATCATGCTGCGTTTGCACAGTTACCTGGGGTTCAGTCTGGATTACCTGCTGTACTTTAGCATTTGGCACAGATGATGAGCAAACACCTCTCTTTACCACATCTGCATAAGACACTGCGGCTGTCTGAACGCTGAGCTGCACTTCTGGACTGGGAATACTTGTAACAGACACCTTTACCTGCTCACCGGTCTGAGAAACATTTACCTGTTCCTTCTGCTTTTGCCATCTAAGCTTCTGGGACTGTGACCTTTGACCTTTCCTTGGCATTTTGTGCAAGTACAAACTGGACCTTATATGTATTTATACACAAATGTAAACAAAACTCAACCTGTAAACACTGAAAAACTCCTCAAGTTTCTATTAAATGGATAAATGTAAAACTATACAAATGGTAAAGTGTTCTTATAACTGTGTAATTGATGTAAAAGGCTGACTTAAATACAAACTCAATATAAAAGTTATTGAAAGATCTTTAAAAACAGTTTTATTGTAGCTTTTTCAAAAACTGTATATTCTCTTTTTTTTTTTTAACCAGACTGGTTAATGAATAGGTCTATACTTCTGTGAAGTAATATGCACAATAAATCTCAACAATCAACAGGCTATAATAAAACTCTTAGCTTTAAAGTAGACTTTGTGTAAATCTTTTAGATATCTAAAATTTAAAGCAAATATAAGGAGCTGTGGTGGTGCGGTGATCAGATGACAGGCGATGAGGATTCTTCAGCTGGATGTTCTGCAGCAGTCAGGAAACAGGAAGTCTGGGTCCTCAGGGCAGCTTCTCAATGACAATTGTAACTCAATACTTACACTGAGTAACAGAAATGGGTTTGTCCTTAAATAATATTAGTATAAACTTACTGTAGTCAAATGTTATAGTCAATGAAACAGACTTGAAAAATGTATTTGAATCTAATTTAATATTTATGTAAATACAGCAGTCTGAATGTATGTATTACAAAATAACCAGATTGTGTTATTACAAATAAACCTTTAAGAGGTGTATATTTTATATAATTTATCAAAGCAATTGCACCTGTAAGCCAAACAGCCAATCAATGTTTATTCCAAAGTGTAATGCAAAATTAAAATGACAAATGTAGGGCTGTGTAAGTAGTTTCTACTGTGAGTTCTACTGTACTGAAATTCTACTACTGTAATTTTAACTTTCTACTTGTGATTTCCAGCAAAATGACTGGATGTGAGAGAGTTTAACGACAGGAAAGATGGAGCAGTGAGAGCGGAGATCTCTCAGAATTCTGAATACAGATTGACGAAGTTGTGGTAACTTCAATTCAAAAAACTTAGATTCTGGTAAAACTGGATTTCAAGTCACAGGATTGCGTTTCAACTCAGGTTCAAGTTTGTCAAATTAGATAGAGCACATGGCGGAGAATGGATAGAAGATAGAATGGCTTGTCAAAAAAGATGGAGCAGGGAGAGGGAGAGTGATAGGACAGACTGAATTGCTTGTTAATGATAGAGGGAGAGGGTTTTCTGCAGCAGGTCACCTGTAAGACAGAAAGAAAGTGGAATTAGACACACTTCCAATAAACCTGCCTTTACCGTATTTTTCAGACTATAAGGCACATTTAAAAGCCTTTAATTTTCTCAAAAATAGACAGTGCACCTTATGTATGGTTGTGCTTACTGATTTCAAACCAATTCTATGTGGTACACGACAATCTGTCAAATCTGTCAAATGTTTTAGTATGACTTTGGTAAGCTACAAAGCAGCACCATTTGATGTATTGTCGGAGCATGGCTACCATAGTCAGCACCCTCGTAGAGTAATTCGTACTGTGCTTCAACATAATATGGTGTGTGTGTATAAGGGCCTGGCACCTGTTGAGAGCCATGCTTATGAAGCAGATTTCAAACTGATCAATCCACATTCATCAATCCACAAATCCTGAAAAGTGAGTGTATTGTTCTGTATTTTATGTCTTACAACTGAACAATTTTGAGAGTTATTGTAAATGAGTTGAATAAAGTTTGACTTATCTGTTTTGTTTGGCTTAATGTGCCTTAGAATTTAGTGCGCCTTACAGTCCGAAAAATACAGAACATATATATCATTACACACTGAAGAGTTGTACAGTACATTATTAGATTCAACTGAATGAAAATGTTTATCATATGGTGGTGGGACATTTCTAAGGACATTTTTGCATTCTATTAACACAATAAAAACAAACTGAGTCTGTAAACCAAGATGTGGTGCTACAGTAACTTACTATAAACATTATATGGTCAAGCTAAACCCACACAATGAAGTCAGAGCAGACAGTTTCAGACCACCTGCTTTAAACACTTGACATGCACTCAACTCACATGATCCTAAATGCCCAAAGGTCTCAAATTCCTGTTTCTGTGTGTACTTACCTGGTACAACAGTATATCATAATGTCTGGGGAGCCGTTAACATAAAAGTAAAAAATAATTTACTCAGTATGACTTTTGGCAAAATGAAAAATTTGGAGACAGATGACTCCTATACAGCAGTTTCTAGATTTTTCAGTCAAATTTGGGGCATGTTTAATACACACTCCGTTAAATCTACAATAAACTTAGCATGGCCGATATTAGGGCCTAACTAAAAATGTAGTACGATGATAAGAGAGATCTGTAAGTCTGGAAATGTTTACATAGACTTTTCTAGGATCTGATGATTGCCAAGAGCTGTGCTGACTCACTGCACTAAACTGAATCTCCTATAATGAGAAACATTTCCCAGCACTGCACCTCAGACAAACCTTTACTTACCAGACTGAGACGATCAGATCAGCAGTCTAGAGAAAGGAAACAATTCATCAGATCACTGTTTGATGATTCAGACTGTTGAGCCTCTTCACACACAATCCAACTTACTGTGACATAAATTAACTAGTAAAATTCTCAATTTATTTAAGGCTTTATGAGCTTACTGTAGTCTAAAGAGGAGATAAATGAACTGCAGCGTCTCACATGGCTATAGCAAGTGTAATAAAAGCATTCATTACTACAGAAATACAAAGAATAGCCACCAATATTTGTTGGCACAAGTGCAGGATATACCAAATATTTCCTAAACAGAAGCTTTGTGGCTCCAACATTTTCTACAACAAGTCAGTACTAGTAAAGTGTGAAAACCAAAACTTTTAAAAATGTTAGATACAAAGTAATTATATAAATCAGAAGCAACAGAAAACCTCATCATGTCTGATATGAATATGTAAATCTGAAAATACCTTTAAATATTGACATGTTACAATAGCAGAGGTGCACCATGTTTTGTAATTAAAATTAAATGTCTTAAATTTTTACACTAAAAAGTCCTCTCATTATACCCGTTGCTAGGAATATTTATGTATTTTGCAGTGTACCTTTTTGGCAACTTTTCTATTTAAATTTTAAAACACATTATATTCACCAAATAAGTAATAAACCAATTAGACACACTGGCTGTAATGTACCTAACAATGTCCTCTCACACCTCTGGTTCTCTTAGTTTTTCATTATTGCTTAACTGTACAAAATACTTCTACAGTGTTCTGACTTTAATGTAATACATCAGCAGAATTTGAGAGACAATATGAATCAATCACTGTGCAGCTCTTAAGTGTTTGAGCAACCACTTATACTGACTCCCCTAAAACACTTTCATTGTTTTGTCTGCTACTTAAATCCACAAACATAAGGAGAAAATGAACAACTGACATTTAGCTATGTTTGGATTTGATAAGCCATAAGAAATTTAAATCATACATAAATGGGCTATTAAACTTCAGGGACATTTTCAGGGACAGTCAGAGGTCCTGTGTGGGGGCTTTGCTGCTACACGTAATAAATCCTGACTTTGTGTTTTTGCCCATCAGTAAATGGAAACATATCACAAAAAGTCAAACTACTGCATGTAAGTTGCCAAATGTGCTACGCAATGCCAGGTTCATACTGCTTCAGTTACAATCACTGTTTACTTACCAGCAAAGGCAAAACCAAAGATCTCTTTCATTCTGTGTAACAAAAGACAAAGCACAAAAATACAGAATGAGACAACTCAGATCAGCATCAGAGTCAATACTGCATCACTCCGTGTAGTCCAAAAGATTCAGTACACTTCTTTGTTTACCACAGCAACAAACAACTCACCTCTTTTTTTCTACACCTTATTAAAGATTACTGTCTTCATTAAGGTAAAATGTGGTTTCATCCATTTGTAATAAGCCACACACGTTTCTCAGTTATGTGATAGCTCTATTAGTTTGGTGTCATTAGATAAAACATTAGATTTAATAAGCAATGATTTGCTACACCTAGCACTGCACACTTTATCAAATTCTGACATCACAATTTCAAAGCATGAACAATCATAAATGAAAGCTTGGATGATATTTTTGTAGGCTTCAACATTTGAGTTGGTCTGCATTCAAATTCTGCTTCCTAAAAATATTATCACCTGCACACAGTATCATTTAATATGCTGTTGTTTTAAATATCTACATATCATAATTATAATATTAATGGTGCACTGCTGCATTTTATTTATTTGAAGGTGGACTTTTTTATATTTCGTTAATTTTTCACAAAGTGAGAAGTTAAACAGAGCTGCAGGTGTAGGTTTTATTTTAAAAAAACAACCTGCACAAACAAGTGCTTGTTAAACAGTTCTTAAAATTTAACTAAAAAACTAAAATTAACTAATTAAAAAAACTTCCTGTTATTATTCTTATATTATGTGTTTTATCCTCACTCTCTCTCTCCCTTCTGTTAATTAACCCACAGCACAAAAACACACCGCTACAGGCACGTGACTCTTTTCTCCTGGCTTTCAGTCAGAAGCTGTGTCCCAAAATGTCGGCTGCATCCTCCGGAGGCCGCATTTGAAGGCCGATTACGTCACAGCCAGTCGACGAAGGCTGTCCCAATTCGTCGACTCTTTCAAATGCGGCCGACAAATGCGTCCTTCATTTCCCCTAATTTGAAGGATGGGTCGGGTGTGTCCTTCGTGGCCCACCATATCCCAGAATTCAAAGCGCGGCCCAGCCAAATTTCAGCTGCCAACAATGGCGGCCGCTACTAAGTTTTAAAATTACTCTTATTAATTTTTCTGGGCCACAAAATAAACTTTTAACATATTTTAAGGCGAGAAAGTAGCGGTGTAAATTACAAATATCTGCTTGGTTTATCAAGACATCGCATATTTGCAAAAGTGTGCTGACATTTTCAGAGACGTCTGTCACCCACCGGCTTGATAGCAAGCGAGGGGGGTTTCAGACCCCCGCTCTTTCACTACTCAGGTTAAACATGATATACAAGTCACTCGGCTAACTTAAAAATATAATTGTTTGCCTTTTTTCTGTGTTTTATTTGTTCTGGAGTAAATCGGTTTGGCTGAGATCAAAGTTATTAGATTATTAGATTAAATAAAGCTTTATTAATCCATCGGGTGGGTTCCTCTGGGATTTTCACACAGCTCAATAGACGTTAAACGGTGGAGAATTCACGCCAGTGTCCTGTTATATTTTAAATAGCAAGGAGCAGACGGCCGAGTTTATTAAACTCCAGCGAGACAGCGGTGATGCAAATCTTAAGGCTAGACCGTCCCATTTCACAGCCTCGCGCTTCCAGCCTTCTCGCTCTTTGAAGGACCCGGCCCACGTAGACCGCGAAGGCCGGGTCCTCCGAAGGATGCAGCCGACGTTTTGGGACACAGCTAATGGCGGTAAAATGGCTCCTTTGAAGTTGCCGACCCTGCTGCTTCAGCAGCTAATCAGTGGTTCTAAAATTACCTTACAAACTAAAGAATGAGGCCGTTTTAACTGACTGATTTGTGAAGAGGAGAACTAACTTCACTTTCCTAAGAGACTCAGAAACACTAACACACCGAATGAACCAAATACAACACAATAACTGTATTAAACAATCAAATGAACCATATTAATTTCACACTGGGCCTATAGCAGCTAGGCTAGGCGTTAGCGCTTAGGTTGTTAGGGCTAGCATACCAAACACTCCTTTTAAATACTAAAATTACAACGTTTCACTAAAAAAGTAGTCATTGTGTTACTTTAACATGACTTATACTTCGACTGCCTTTATAAGTCACTAACAACAACTGGGTAAATCACTCAAACAGCTTATAGACATTTCATTTCAGAGAAGAGAGACAGAGAAGCAGCGCTTACCGGCAGGGAAGGAGCAGAGAGTGGGCGGAGATTCAGGCGTCAGCCGGAGACGTAAAAAAAGAGGCATTCACGGGTAGTGGGAATCTCCGGCATTACACAAAATTGGCATTGAAAACGTGAAAAATATATGTAAATTTAAATATTATTATACTAGATTTTTTTGCAACAAAAAGAAACTAGGAGAAATTTTATTCTATATATTTTAATAAATGTTTCAAACAGGATTCTTTGAATTTGAAATAATGGTTAAAAGACATAAATAAACACAAGGTCATTATGTTAAAATGTACTTTATTATGATAGATTTATTTAACTGACTGCAGTAATAAGAACAGTCTTCTTCTGAACACCAACACCAAGGAGCTGGTGTTGGTGTTCATGAAGCTTCAGCTTCAAAGCTGAAGCTGTTTGCAAAAACTAGCTGAAAAAGCTGAGAAGTTGCAGAAATTGTAAAAACTTTGCAGAAGCAAAGGAACTTTGCTAAAATGGAATAACTTAGCAGAACTGCAATATCTTAGAGGAAACATAATACTTGGCAGAAATACAATAGCATAGCAGAACTTAGCAGAAATATTGTAACTTACCAGAAACATGATAACTTCTCAAAAATACAAGAATTTAGGAGAAATAGTATAAGATAACAGAAAGAATATATTTAGCCAAAAATACTTAAACATTACGGAAACACGATGATTTAGAAAAAGAGTACAACATAGCAGAAATACTGTGATTTACCAGAGACACTGTGATGAACTATGAATATTGTCATTTTAAATTAATACTATGTTTTAGCACAAATAGTATAATTTGACAGAAATACTATCATTTGGCAGAAATACTATGTTTCAGCACAAATACTCTGGTTTAGCACAAATATTATAACATAGCAGAAATACAATTATATAGCAGAAATGCTATATTTAGAAAGAAAAATATAATATAGTAGAAATACTATGATTTAGCAGAAATACTGTAATCAGCACATATACTGTAACATGACAGAAATTCCTCCACTTAGTAGTAATACTATAACATAACACAAATGTTACGATTTGGCACAAAAACCATGATTTGGAAAAAACCCTATAAAATAGCAGAAATAGTATGATTTAGCAGAAATACTGTATTTAGCACAAGTACCAAAAAGTAGCAGAAATACTATGATTTAGCAGTAATACTATGATTGAGCAGAAGTACTAAGATGTAGTAAAAGTACTTTGATTTAACAGAAATACAATTATGGAGGAGTAATACTTTAAAATGGGAGAAATATTGATACACACACACATACACAGAGCCTAAAGGGAAGAGTATTTGTGCCATGGAGTGTTAACAAGAATGTGAGGTCGATATTAGAAAAGCTGGTAAAATCCTAAAAGTTTGCAGAATTGTAATGAATGATCAATATGAATTACTGGTCTGTGATAGTGTATTAATTTGTAGGGAAAAAAACATGTTGACGAAGGTGGAATCGAACCCACGACCTCTGGCTTACAGACCAGTGTCCTTACCAACTGCACCACTGGGAAAGAGAGCAGGCACCTTGAAAAACAGGGTGATGAGGAGTCAGAATTAGATCGCGGTGAGAGGCGAAAAACGCTGTTTTTTGGAGTTACAAAACGTTGTGTAACTCAAAAACTAGGTGGACTAGAAGCATAATTCTTCTACTGGCTGAATCAGCGGACTTTGGTGTACTTTGACCACGATTTTCATTGCTCGTTGTACATACTATGTTTTAGCACAAATATTATAACATAGCAGAAATACAATTATATAGCAGAAATGCTATATTTAGAAAGAAAAATATAATATAGTATGATTTAGCAGAAATACTACAATATAGCATAATAACAATGATTTAGAACAAATACTATGATTGAGCAGAATAGTAATAACTTAAGTGAAAATACTGGAAAAGTAAGATGACAAGCTGAAAAAAAAACGGAACATGGTTAAGTTCCCTCAAAACTAATTGTTGTTCACCTGTGAAAAAAAAATAAAGAAATAAAAATAAATTTAAAAAACAAGAAGGAACAGCCAACAGATACACACAAAATCAAATATGTATACACAAATGCACAGCGAGAGAGACACAAGGAGGGTCTATGCCAGTCAACCAGTCTGAATATATTATATTTTTTTCCAACAATGAGATGCTGCCCTAAAGAGGGTCTCTCTCTCTCTCTCTCTCTCTCTCTCTCTCTCTCTCTCACACACACACACACACACACACACACACACACACACACACACAGGGAGAGAGAAGCAAGTTTTCAGTCAAGCAGCCTGGGAGCTGCTGAATTTGAATCCACCAATCAGAGAGGCTGTGCTTTTTCCCGCCAAAACAGGTGCACGCAGCACAGAGAGACACAGGATTTTTGCAGTCTATTTCTCATAGTGACGACTCCCCTCAAACAAATGACCATAATTTCCTAACCGCAGGGGCTAGAACGGTCATTCTTACACCGTTTTCTTCAGAAGAGATGGGGGAATCTTCAAGTGTTGACAATTTATCATTAAAATATGAATTTTTAGAGATATATGACATGGATGACTTGTTGGCTTAGAAGCCACGAATTCCCCAATATGCAAATTTGAATGCCTCAGCCCACATATATGATTGGCTGGCTGGGAAGCCGTGCAGGCCCTGATTTGTGGATTTGAATTCCTCAGCCCTCAGATATGATTGGCTGGCTTAGAAGCCATGAAGGCCCCAATATGCAAATTTGAATGCCTCAGCCCACATATATGATTGGCAGGCCCTGATTTGAAAATTTGAATGTCTCAGTCCTCACAGAGGATTGGCTGTCTGGGGACCTGGCAGAAATATATAGAAATAGTATGATTAAGCATAAATACTACATTTAGTAGAAATACTATGTTTTAGCACAAATACTGTAAAAAGCAGAAATACTATAATTTAGCAGAAATACTATATTAAGCACAAATCCTATAAAAAGCAGAAATACTATATTAGGCACAAATCATATAAAAAGCAGAAATAGTATGATTAAGCATAAATACTACATTTAGTAGAAATACTATGTTTTAGCACAAATACTATAAAAAGCAGAAATACTATAATTTAGCAGAAATACTATATTAAGCACAAATCCTATAAAAAGCAGAAATACTATATTAAGCAATATAAATATCCTATAAAAATCCTATAAAAAGCAAAAATACTGTACTATGATTTGGTAGAAAAATTATAATTAATCAGAAATACCATATTTGGCACAAATCTTATAAAATAGCAGAAATAGTATGATTTAGCACAATAGTAATAACTTACAAAATTACAAAATTGGAAAAGCAAAATGGACAGCTGAAAAAAGGGTGAGAGAAGTAAGTTTGTAGCCCAGTCAAGCAGGCTGGGAGCTGCTGAATTTGAATCCACCAATCAGAGAGCCTGTGCACTTTTTCCCGCCAAAACAGGTGCAGGCAGCACAGAGAGACACAGGATTTTTGCAGTCTATTTCTCATAATGATGACTCCCCTCAAACAAATGACCATAATTTCCTAACCGTAGGGGCTAGAACGGTCATTCTTACACTGTTTTGTTCAGAAGAGATGGGGGAATCTTCCAGTGTTGACAATTTATCATTAAAATATGAATTATTAAAGATATTTGACTTCTAATGCACCATAACTGAGTAGAGCAAAGCAAAAACTGCCTTGACCTGCCCTCAAACAACGCTTTGTAACTCTAAATCTATTTGGAGTATCGATATCATTCTTTCACCGTAAGAGACAGCAGGCTTTGGTGAACAGTCATGGAAATTTTCAGGTCTCTGTGGAAAACCATCAAAAAGATATGACGAGAGAAAAAAGTGGTTCATTTCCAGAGTTTGAAATCTGAAGAAATCTGAGCGAAGGACGAATTTCCTACCCTCAAACAAGTCCAACTCATTTCAGAATGGTAATAGGTAAGAAAGAAATTCTTGAATTGTGAGCGTCAGGAGTGTCTGAAGATATACGGGGACAAGCCTCATGTTTTAACTTCGCTTCGTTAAGGAGATATGACGATTCGAATATGCCTCTCATTACAGAAATCAAGCGGTGATTTTGAACAAGCTCTCCATTGACTTTCTATGGAGAGTTTTCCGACTTTGTGTTGGTCTGAGGAGATTTGCCAAAATTCTATAAATCTCACAACAATGATGGTGACATTTTCTGAAAGCCAGCAAAAATACCTACGTTTTGATGTATAATTTATGGAAGTTGAGTGAAAATTGAGCAAGTAGCAAGAAGTTGTTCGGACATGAAGAGAAGACTGCGAAACCTAGAGTGGCACACTGGAAGCCAAGTGCATAGCAACCATAACAACGCATGTATTTTGTGAAAAATCACAATTTTGCAACTGAAAAGTTAAAGAGGGATAAGATGAAAACCGTAACAGATATGAAGAAGCTGAATAATACATTAATAGCCCAATAATTTGTGAACATTTTAAAGTTTGAATGGTTGTTCTAGGCGAAAGTATGAGGAAGTAGTTAAGTTTCAAAAACAAGCAAGTTTTAGCAGAATTTTTTAAATTTCCCATTCATTTCAATGGGACAAATTAAAGGAAAAAAGCTTAATATTTTAAAAAGTATAATAGTAATAAATAGCAAAAATCATAGCAGAAATTAGCAGAAATAGCAGAATAGTTTAAAATTTGAATGGTGAAAATAGCACAAAAATTGTGGAAGTAGTTAACGGACGAAAAACGGAGCAACTTGAAGAATAATAATAACTAGAAAAATTTGCATTTCCTGCGAAAATGCAGTGTGGATGCTTAAAGCTGAAGCTGTATGCAAAAACTAGCTGAAAAAGCTGAAAAGTTGCAGAAATTGTAAAAACTTTGCAGAAGCAAAGGAACTTTGCGAAAATGGAATAACTTAGCAGAACTGCAATATCTTAGAGGAAACATAATACTTGGCAGAAATACAATAGCATAGCAGAACTTAGCAGAAATATTGTAACTTACCAGAAACTTGATAACTTCTCAAAAATACAAGAATTTAGGAGAAATAGTATAAGTTAACAGAAAGAATATATTTAGCCAAAAATACTTAAGCATTACAGAAACACTATGATTTAGAAAAATAGTACAGCAGAGCAGAAATACTGTGATTTACCAGAGACACTGTGATGAACTATGAATATTGTCATTTTAAATTAATACTATGTTTTAGCACAAATACTATAATTTGACAGAAATACTATCATTTGGCAGAAATACTATGTTTCAGCACAAATACTCTGGTTGAGCACAAATATTATAACATAGGAGAAATACAATTATATAGCAGAAATGCTATATTTAGAAAGAAAAATATAATATAGTAGAAATACTATGATTTAGCAGAAATACTGTAATCAGCACATATACTGTAACATGACAGAAATTCCTCCACTTAGTAGTAATACTATAACATAACACAAATGTTATGATTTGGCACAAAAACCATGATTTGGCAAAAATACTATGATTTAGCAGAAATACTACATTTAGCAGAAATACTATATTAAGCACAAATCCTATAAAAAGCAGAAATACTATATTAAGCACAAATCCTATAAAAAGCAGAAATACTATATTAAGCACAAATCCTATAAAAAGCAGAAATACTGTACTATGATTTGGGAGAAAAACTATAATTATTAGAAATACTATATTTGGTAGAAATACTATGTTTTGGCAGAAATACTATATTTACCTCAAATCCTATAAAATAGCAGAAATAGTATGATTTAGCAGAAATACTGTATTTAGCACAAGTACCAAAAAGTAGCAGAAATACTATGATTGAGCAGAAGTACCAAGATGTAGTAAAAGTACTTTGATTTAACAGAAATACAATTATGGAGGAGTAATACTTTAAAATGGGAGAAATATTGATACACACACACATACACAGAGCCTAAAGGGAAGAGTACTTGTGCCATGGAGTGTTAACAAGAATGTGAGGTCCATATTAGAAAAGCTGGTAAAATCCTAAAAGTTTGCAGAATTGTAATAAATGATGAATATGAATTACTGGTCTGTGATAGTGTATTAATTTGTATGGAAAAAAAAACCTGTTGACTAAGGTGGAATCGAACCCACGACGTCTGGGTTGCAGACCCGTGTCATTACCAACTGCGCCACTGGGAAAGAGAGCGGGCGCCTTGAAAAACAGGGTGATGAGCAGTCAGAATTAGATCGCGGTGAGAGGCAAAAAGCGCCGTTTTTTGGAGTTACAAAACGTTGTGTAACTCAAAAACTAGGTGGACTAGAAGCATGATTCTTGTACTGGCTGAATCAGCGGTCTTTGGTGTACTTTGACCGCGATTTTCATTGCTCTCTGTACATCTGTCGCTGAGATATGACGAGAGAAAAAACGGCAGACCTCAGATATGATTGGCTGGCTGGGAAGCCGTGCAGGATTTTTGCAGTCTATTTCTCATAGTGACGACTCCCCTCAAACAAATGACCATAATTTCCTAACCGTAGGGGCTAGAACGGTCATTCTTACACCGTTTTGTTCAGAAGAGATGGGGGAATCTTCAAGTGTTGACAATTTATCATTAAAATATGAATTTTTTGAGATATATGACATGGATGACTTGTTGACTTAGAAGCCACGAATTCCCCAATATGCAAATTTGAATGCCTCAGCCCACATATATGATTGGCTGGCTGGGAAGCCGTGCAGGCCCTGATTTGTGGATTTGAATTCCTCAGCCCTCAGATATGATTGGCTGGCTTAGAAGCCATGAAGGCCCCAATATGCAAATTTGAATGCCTCAGCCCACATATATGATTGGCTGGGAAGCCGTGCAGGCCCTGATTTGAAAATTTGAATGTCTAAGTCCTCACAGAAGATTGGCTGCCTGGGGACCTGGCAGAAATATATAGAAATAGTATGATTAAGCATAAATACTACATTTAGTAGAAATACTATGTTTTAGCACAAATACTATAAAAAGAAGAAATACTATAATTTAGCAGAAATACTATATTAAGCACAAATCCTATAAAAAGCAGAAATAGTATGATTAAGCATAAATACTACATTTAGCAGAAATACTATGTTTTAGCACAAATCCTATAAAAAGCAGAAATACTATAATTTAGCAGAAATACTATATTAAGCACAAATCCTATAAAAGCAGAAATAGTATGATTAAGCGTAAATACTACATTTAGTAGAAATACTATGTTTTAGCACAAATACTATAAAAAGCAGAAATACTGTAATTTAGCAGAAAAACTATATAAAGCACAAATCCTATAAAAAGCAGAAATACTATATTAAGCACAAATCCTATAAAAAGCAGAAATACTATATTAAGCAATAGAAATATCCTATAAAAAGCAAAAATACTGTACTATGATTTGGTAGAAAAACTATAATTAATCAAAAATACTATATTTGGCACAAATCTTATAAAATAGCAGAAATAGTATGATTTAGCACAATAGTAATAACTTAAACAGAAAAATTGGAAAAGCAAAATGGACAGCTGAAAAAAGGGTGAGAGAAGTAAGTTTCTAGCTCAGTCAAGCAGGCTGGGAGCTGCTGAATTTGAATCCACCAATCAGAGAGCCTGTGCACTTTTTCCCGCCAAAACAGGTGCAGGCAGCACAGAGAGAGACACAGGATTTTCGTAGTCTATTTCTCATAGTGACGACTCCCCTCAAACAAATGACCATAATTTCCTAACCGTAGGGGCTAGAACGGTCATTCTTACACCGTTTTGTTCAGAAGAGATGGGGGAATCTTCAAGTGTTGACAATCTATCATTAAAATATGAATTATTAAAGATATTTGACTTGTAATGCACCATAACTGAGTAGAGGCGAAGCAAAAACTGCCTTGACTTCCCCTCAAACAATGCTTTCTAACTCTAAATCTATTTAGAGTATCAATATCATTCTTTCACCGTAAGAGACAGCAGGCTTTGGTGAACAATCATGGAAATTTTCAGGTCTCTGTGGAAATCCATTAAAAAGATATGACGAGAGAAAAAAGTGGTTCATTTCCAGAGTTTGAAATCTGAAGAAATCTGAGCGAAGGACGAATTTCCTACCCTCAAACAAGTCCAACTCATTTCAGAACGGTAATAGGTGAGAAAGAAATTCTTGAATTGTGAGCGTCAGGAGTGTCTGAAGATATACGGGGACAAGCCTCATGTTTTAACTTCGCTTCGTTAAGGAGATATGACGATTCGAATATGCCTCTCATTACAGAAATCAAGCGGTGATTTTGAACAAGCTCTCCATTGACTTTCTATGGAGAGTTTTCCGACTTTGTGTTGGTCTGAGGAGATTTGCCAAAATTCTATAAATCTCACAACAATGATGGTGACATTTTCTGAAAGCCAGCAAAAATACCTACGTTTTGATGTATAATTTGTGGAAGTTGAGTGAAAATTGAGCAAGTAGCAAACAGTTGTTCGGACATGAAGAGAAGACTGCGAAACCTAGAGTGGCACACTGGAAGCCAAGTGCATAGCAACCATAACAACGCATGTATTTTGTGAAAAATCACAAAGATGAAACTCAAAACTTAAAGAGGGATAAGATGAAAACGGTAACAGATATGAAAAAGCTGAATCATATATGAAAAGCCCAATAATTTGTGAACATTTTAAAGTTTAAATGGAGTTTCTAGGTGAAAGTATGAGGAAGTAGTTAAGTTTCAAAAACAAGCAAAATTTAGCAGAATTTTGGAAGTTTTCCATTCATTTCAATGGGACAAATTAAAGGAAAAAAGCTTAATATTTTAAAAAGTATAATAGTAATAAATAGCAAAAATAATAGCAGAAATTAGCAGAAATAGCAGAATAGTTTAAAATTTGAACGGTGAAAATAGCACAAAAATTGTGGAAGTAGTTAAAGGACGAAAAACGGAGCAACTTGAAGAATAATAATAATAATAATAATAATAATAATAATAAAGAATAAAGAGAAACAGGAACTCAATAGTGTGGATGCTTAAAGCATCCACACAACTAGAAAAATTTGCATTTCCTGCGAAAATGCAGTGTGGATGCTTTAAAGCTGAAGCTGTATGCAAAAACTAGCTGAAAAAGCTGAAAAGTTGCAGAAATTGTAAAAACTTTGCATAAGCAAAGGAACTTTGCTAAAATGTAAGCTGTCTGCTAAAAATAGTTGAAAATAGCTGAAGAAGCTGAAGAAATCAAAGTCAGTGTTTAAGAAGTTGTTGAAATTTTAATTTTGCAGAACAACATCAAGTTAACAAAAATGTAATAACTTAGCAGAAATGCAATAACTTAGAAGAAACATAACAATTCAGCAGAAATGTTGTAGTTTACCAGAAGCTACAACTTAGCAGAAATGTAATAATTTAGAATAACATAACTTAGCAGAAATGATATAATTTAGTAGAAAATTAATAACTTGGAAGAAATATTACAACTTATCAGAACTGCTATAATTTTGCAGAAATGTAATTATTAGGAAAAAACTGTAAACAGATAACAGCTGAAAACGATGAAGTAACCACAAAGTTACTTATTTAACTGTGAAAAATGACCAGAAACATTAGAAAAGGAAGAAAACCAGTTCAATTCAATTTATAGATACAGATACAGATATAGATACAGAGAAAAACCCAACAATCATATGACCCCCTATGAGCAAGCACTTTGGCGACAGTGGGAAGGAAAAACTCCCTTTTAATAGGAAGAAACCTCCGGCAGAACCAGGCTCAGGGAGGGGCGGCCATCTGCTGCGACCGGTTGGGGTGAGAGAAGGAAGACAGGAATACCAGCCAGCAGATAAACTGATGTAAAACAAAACCAAGGTAAAATTGCAGAATTTACACAGTTGGTGAAATGTAAAAATGGCAACAAAAAAACCCCAAACAAACAAACAAAAAAAAACACACAAACAACATTTAGGTAATAAATGCACAAGATGATTTGATGATAAATATGGTACCAATCTAAGAAAATACTGTCGAAATGAAGTCCACATTGTGATATATTTGAGGTGTGGAGAGTCACACAGCTGAACAATCGATGTGCATATTTAAAGAAACAAGGATCAAATAAAGAACATTGTTGTGGAATAAATTACAGTGAAAAATAATCACTGCCCTGCGTTAGAGAGTGACTTATGATGAGGTATTAATTGGCTTAACTTTACCTCTAACAGCTTTTCACATAGTGCTGTGACCAGGGTGAAATCCATCATAAAGTAACTGTAAACAGTAGAACCATTAGCATGAATGTTATGGTTCTACTCTGATCAAAACTGAAGTCAGCTGTGTGACCTGATATAAAATGATAAAGAGGAACACATATAAATGGATGTGACCTTTATGAACTTTTCAAAATGACTTTATATGTCTGACCCATTATCTATATATATTAGAGCAGCAGTCCCCAACCCCCGGGCCTTGGACCGGTACCGGTCCGTGAGTCGTTTGGTACCGGGCCGCAAGAGTTGAGGCTCAGGTGTGAAATGTATAGTTTTCAGGGTTTTTGTCGGTTTTCAGCGTTATTTTGTTATCGTTTTTATCGTTTACTCGGTTTTCCTTGGTCTTTTCACGTGTGTTATGAATAAATTTTCTTTTTTTCGGTACCAGTACTAGTTTTATTTTGTTGTATTTATCCGCGACACCTTAAAGGCCGGTCCATGAAAATATTGTCGGGCATAAACCGGTCCGTGGCGCAAAAAAGGTTGGGGACCGCTGTATTAGAGCAGATGTGGAAAACCACTGTTAGACCTACTCTATACTAATGTAGTTACTGACACCCCATACTAAGGCAGGATTCATACAAACACACATTATTTATTCTCTTAAACACTTCTTTTTTCACAATTTGAGATTGTGTAATTTCTATAAATAATACGTGTAATGGTTCAATAGATATAGTTATTTAAATGTCCATAATAATCACATGATCATTTTTGTACATCCTACAATTCAAGATTTAGAGCTGTGTGTCTGTATGAATTCAGCTTGCTATACTTATAGACTTAGATATATTAATCCACTATTTACCCAAACAAGTTAAATTGTTTGGGTAAATAGATTGGGTTTGTCCTACAAAATAATTATTCAACAATTAAAAAAAAAAACACAAAAAACATCTGCACATTAATCCAGAGTTCAGTTTCCTATGTCTGATATTGTTTGTTAAATCTGGTGACACAAACACAGTCAAAAATTCATTGCTAGCGTGACATGTGGTCCTTTTTGCCTTTGACCAATGATATGCTGGTTACTTGGAGCGGTTTAGTATTTGCTGTCACAGAGGAATGTTAACCATAAATCCAAAAGACAAAACTGAAAAAAATATGTTAATTGCAAACATCTTTTTGCTTAGTAAAAGGATTGAAATTACATGGAAACTGTCACCTTAAAGCCTCATTGTAAATATCATCACAAACAGATGTTTTCCACACAGTTAACAAAGCTCCACCACATCCGATCACTGCATATAAATCTAAAAGAAAACAAAAAAAAGAATAAAAAAATAAATAAAATTAACACAAGGGAAGACTTTTGACTTAATAACTAAGCTTAAAATAAGTGTTACCTTTGAATATTTGTGGGAAAAATCTGATGCTACCCCAAGAATACAAAGCCACACTGGAAACGATGACAGGCTTGCAGCCCTCTGTCTTCCTGGAGTGAGGTGCCTGATCAGTAGCAGTGAGTTGACAGAAGTCGGTGTCTGTAAGAGTGGCCAAACACTGATACTCTGTCCACTTGTGTAGAGTCTAAGAAGCTGGAATGCAGGCACACTGAACGAGCTCGTTCTAAAAAATACAGAAAAATGAACATTTTATTTGTGTTAAGGCCTAAAAACTACAAATAAGTTATACAATGAACAATGTTGAAATACCTTATAGGTGCTGCAGGCCACATAACCAGAATCCAGAGCAATCTCACACTCACATGATGGTGAGGAAAGACATGAGCTCTGCAATGAGGTTTGAATGTCTCAGTTGGGACACTGAAGAACTCAGAAGACAGCAATACCTGCACAGAGAGACAGAGTAGAAAAAGCATAGATTTGTAATCCATAATGTGAATTCAAACTCAAAAAGTGTCAACAAGTATAATCATTTGAGTGTGGAATTATTTATGCAATAAACAGGATTTAAATTAATTAATTGGATTAAAAACACTGACATTTTTTATCAAAGATAATGAATCATACCTCTCTCTGCTCTGAGGATCACTGAGGATCTCTGTCAGGAAATACAGTTTCCTCAGTAGGAGTCATAATTGATGGTCTCAGAGGTGTGTAGTGTGGCAGCATGATGATGGTCTCCAGATCAGGCAGGAGGTCAGGTGATGGGTGTGTCATCTTCTCCATTGAAGACACACTGGTATGGCAGTTCATAAAACAGCAGTCTCTGTGTGGCATGTAGTTATCTGTGCAGTCCAGCACTGATGGATCAGGTTTGGCTCAGCAGTTCATGAAGATGGTGTTAAGATGTTGTTGTTTCAGCTGAGGATGGTGAAGTTTGAAGGTTTTCCCACAAAGGAAACAGGACTGTGTGTGCCCTGTCTGAAAAAAATACATCTACAAAACATAAAGTGCTTTTAACACCACCCACCCACCCATCTCAGCCCCCAAGTGTCTATGTAATGCTGGTATGGGGTGTCAGTTACTAAATCTAATTAGTGCGTCAGAAAGCGGGGACTACACCAAAAGCCCCCGCTTTCTGATGTCTTTGTTTATTAGCAGCTTTTTCCAGCTGCTCAGAGAATTCTGACTTGGCCTTTATCCACCCGAACCCAAACCCACCCGGATAAAGGCCAAGTCAGAAAATGGATGCAGAAACTTTCCATGTACTTCTAAATCAGTTTTTATACATATTCTGTAAGCTGTAAAAATGTTTTTCTCTACATAATGTATCATTATAGACATCTCTGGTAGCCTAAAGATAGTTTAAAACTTTTAAAAAATTTTACCTGTAAAACATGATAAGCAAAACCTCATTCATCCCAAAAACATTTGATTCTACAAAATTTACTATAATCAAGAAAATATAATTGACTGTATTTATTCATGTGACCCATAATAAATACCTGCATTTATCTGGAATTTATTTATTTACTATTTCATATTTGAAAGCCCTTGGAGGGGAAGATCTCGTTTGTTGAGATACATACGTCAGAGTAAAAAAAGTATCAAAAAAGGAGATGACAATTAACATCCATGAAAAAATGGATAAAACATGAGAATAAAAAATAAATTATGTCCGTTTAATACTTTTTGCAGCATATTTCAGATCTGAGGTGCATGATAACAGAAAGCAGATCTCCCGGCTCTGCATGAAGTACAGCCATGATTTGGTGAAATGATTAATAACATTGCAATAAGAAAGGGTCTTCTTACAGACAGAGTAGGGAAGACAATATGAAGAAATGTGATTTTTCAATGAAAAATCTTTTCCATGCTCTACAATCAGTAAACTCTGTAACAAACATGATCTGTAATTGTTTCAAAACTCACCAGACGACTTCATGATTGGCTCGAGGACAGGACACAAAACACAGGGTTGTGGTAACTGTAATAGGTTCTCAGAACACCTGAATGAAGACTTTTCTGTGGCTGAGAAATAAAAATGAGGTCAAGCAGGGTGTTCTTGTCTGTAGTGGCAGAAGTGATCAGCTGTGAATACCCTCTAGACTGAAACTGCTCCAGAATCTGTTTTCTTCCACTCTGCAACTGGTTTTCATTAAAATCTCCACACACAATTATTGGGTGACAGTCCATTATTTCAAGTGAATCTAAAAGACTTACCAGGTTTTGCATAAACGGTGTCAAACTGTAGTCAGGGGGTCTGTACACAACAGCAATGAGCGCAGGGAATGGAGCCTGAACCTTCAACACTAAGAACTCAAGATCAGTGACATTATGCAGATACTGTTTTACCTGAACCTGAAAATGATTCCTCAAATACACAACAACTCCACCACCACTTCTGCTGGCCATGTGAGGAAAGTTTGTGTAGGACACATGTCTGTTGCGTTTGAACATGGTGTAGCCGTCCAAATGAAGACTGTCTGCAACAAAGGAGCCTTGGAGGTGAGACTCTGTGAGACACAAAACATCTGCTAAACACATTTCATGATGACTCTTGATGTCACTGATGTGAGATGGCAAACCCTCCGTATTGTGATGGATCAGTGTAAGAGTGTCAAGTCTGCTGGCTGTTTCTCTGACCTGAAGAAGAGGCATCATTTCCTCAACGCTGGCTTGTCTCATGGTTTGGAGCGCTGCAGTTACCTCGGGATTGGCGTAAATCTTTTTCTCATCCAAGTCCTGTAAATAGAGTCCACTGAGAGACGTCACCCTGCTGAGAGCAACATAAGCCATACCTGGTTCAAAAATGTTCTTCATTGAAACTACAGCTGTCTGTGTTGTAAGACCCTGAGTTTTGTGAATTGTGCAGGCGAATGCTAGCTTTACAGGAAACTGTCTGCGTACCGCTCCTTTAAACTTCAGACTCTCCTCTGCTCTCTCAATGTAAACCAGATCATCAGATGCTGCATTAGCACTGCGGTTGTGTCTCATAGGCTGCCGGTTGTCCATTCTGAGCCCCAGTTTGATTATGTGTCCATCATTTTCAGATCTCACCACCTTTACCAGTATACCAAAAGCACCGTTAACCAAACCGTTTAGTGTGTCCAAGTTTCTGGTCAGCATGACTCGAGCTCCTTCAGCAACATTCAGGGTGTCAGGTAAATCATTTCGCCCACCTGTAAATGGTTTGTCTCTTCGTGCCATTCTGCCTGTACGTTTATCCTTCTGGAAATCGTCTGCATTGATGATTATAATGTTTGAATGAAGCTTCTTCAGGGTATCGGTGTTATGGGATTCCACATTCTTGTTGGTGGCATAAATGTGTAAGACCTCAGTTGGACATTCTTCTGGTGCAGTCACAGCCTGTGACAACAAATCTCTGTCGCACTGAGAAAGCTCATCTGTCTTTTCCTTTACTCTAATCCTGTTCAACATCTCTGCAAAGGCCATATCATCTTTCTGACGCATGATCTCGGTTAGAGTGATCATCTGAAAATGTTCCCGCCATAGGTCAATCTGTTCTGGATCGTAAACACAGAGAGGTTTAGACTGTCGCACTGGTGGCAGCTGGTAAAAATCTCCAACAGCTAAAACTGACATTCCACCAAAAGGTCTCTGAGTGCCTTTGATTTGTTTCAGTCTTGCATCCACATAAGCAAAAAGGGGTTTTGAAACCATTGAAATCTCATCAATAACAATAATTTCAGCATTCATCAGCTCAGATCTGACTTCATCCAGTTGGTTACCAAGTCCTTGAATGGGTGGTTTCAGACTCCTGGGTAGTTTGAGTAGAGAATGTAATGTAGAGCCATTGATAGAAAAAGCTGCTGTACCGGTAAATGAAGTCAGTAAAACAGTTGGATTTGATATGTCAGCTTCTTCTGCATTAGCAGGCAGTCTGCTCAGGATCTTTGATGCTTCAGAGTGAATACACTTAATCAGATGTGACTTTCCAGTTCCTGCACCACCGTTGATATAGAAGAAAAATGGATCTGGGTTCAAACCACAAACTCGCTGAATACACCAGTCTCTTATAGCATAGAACACGCAGGCCTGCTTCTGGTTCAGATTCTGATACATTACGCGTACCACGGCTGGATCTACTGCAGGTTGTTCTCTGATGGCTCTGATCTCTGTTACAGCATCAGACTGACGACTGTAGTCGGGGACATTCTCCTGTTCGTTCTCATCATCAGAATGTCTCTCAGGAAGATTCTCATCACATTGCAACCTCACAACTTCAGATTCAGGAGCCAGATTACACCATTCATCGATCACAACATCCCTATTTTGTTCAAACTCTTCCAGTGCACTCTCAATATCCTCAGAGTTCTTCTCATACTTGTCTTTATTTCTTTTCACAATCCGTTTCACAGACTCACTGTGGTCTGAACATGGAAGTCGCACAAAACCCGAGTTGTAGAAGGACTGATAGGTTTGGAAACATTGTGGTTTCAGTTCCTGCTCTGATCTGTGTGGAAGGTAAAGTCTCAACAGTCGTCCATAATATTGCTCAGGATCTTTTTCCTGTGAACAGTGGTAATATCTGATTATAGCTGGTTTATCATTCTTTCGCCTTTGTACAAATCCAAGCTGGTTCAGAAGAGGAAGCACATCTTTTCCTTCATTTGGACCACTCACCAACCGGCAAAGGGCAGCAAAATCAGCCAGCGACATTTCCTCATATTCTGGGGTCTCAGGTCTGCATTTGTATTTATCACTCAAACTTGTCATCCAAATATTACAGCTGTCGTGTGTTGTGCTTTCCAGGAAGCTCATGGGGCGACTCATTTTTACCGGGTTATCATCTGTTGGTACAAATACAACACTGCGGGAACATTTTTTCATTTTTAGGCCACAGACTCGAGTCACACACTCCTGTGCGCTGATCTCTCTCTTTTTTGAGTAAGCCTGCATCACAGCTCTCATTTCATCACATTCATTGACCGTGTTGTTTCCAGAGTTATCAATAACTGTCTTCAGGTATTCAGAGAGGCCAGATTCTTTCTTCGTTATATATTTACAGAGATATTCTATACATGAATAGGCATTCAAAATGAATGAGACATCTAAATTAGAGTTCCAGGCTTCAAGCAGGTGTGGGTTGTAATTGTTGATCCAACAGTCCTTTGGGTCACGTTTCAGAATCAGCGCCGTTTTCTTGTTTATATCTTGGAGGCATTGTTCATACTCATTCATTGTCAAGTTGCATCGTGACAGAATCTGCTCTATGGTGAGGGAAGCAGCTTCAGGTTCCTTCAGGAGGTTCAACAAAGGTCTGAGTTTGGCTTTTGCAGCTTCAGTGTCTGAATCCTCATCCTGTCTCACAATCATTGTTCTTGTGGCTGGTGGTTTTGGAAACCCAAATCTACAACCAGAGTTCACACTCTTAAAGCATGTTTTTGTGTGGTTTTTGCTGTGCTTTTGTAGTTCAGTGACTTTTTTGTGCAGTTCAGGTTGTTTTTCTGGGTCAGGGAGTTGAGCTGAGATGTATCTGTCCACAAAGTCACAGACAGTTTGGTCGTCATCCACATCTACTTCTACCTTTTCTCGAATCCACAGCAACATGTGTATATGCGGACTACCTCTGTGCTGGAACTCAACTCTGTAAAAGTAATCAATGATTTCACCAAGGGGCTGTGCAGGAGAAAAAAGCAAATCTCTGAACAAAGCCTCAACACGCTTATCAAACATTCGCATGGTGGTTACTGGATTTGATCTTAGGATTTCACACTTTTCTGACCAGTCCAGGGCTTCAAAATCAACCTCTTCACCTTGCTGTCTCTTTATTGCTTGAATCACTTCAGGCCATCTCATCTCAGCAGCAGAGAAAGTGACAAAGAACTGAGGTGTTCCTATTTGGCGAAGCATACTGAATAAATCTTTGGTAGTTTTCTGCCAGTAAGCTGGAGTTCCTCTGAGTGGCTGCATAAATCTGATTGCATCTTTATTTCTTACCAGCTTCTCTACTTCTGTCTTACTTTGTAACATTCCTGATGTGATTTTCCGTCCATCTTTGGTCATAGTTTTACCTTTCCTTAGCTGTATTGTCATGCTGGAATTAGCCAAGTGTATTTCAGTGACAAACTGTGAGAAAAACAGGTAATTTGTATCTTTAGCAAATCTTGCATCAATGTTGAAAAGCCTCGACTTGAAGTAAGCACTTGGTGTGAGTTTAAGAAGTCTCTTTTCATCCAGTGTATTCTGACCAGTAGGAAACTGCACAGGAAATGCCATGGCTTCCAAATGAGGAGTTCTGAAGAAGCTAATAGGATTGTTTCTTTCTGCAGGAGCCACACAATATGTGTTATCTGTGAAACAGAGAATCTCTTCTGAAATGTCAACAGGCTGCAGACAACTTTCTAGAGCAAAACCTCCATTGTTCAAATCACTTTCTGGTTCCTCTGGATTTTGTTCCTCTGGTTGTTCATCACAGGATTGCATATTAATAGCTTGTTCACTTTCAGACTCACTTTCGCACAAAAGGGCATCTTTTTCATAGTTGTCAATTTCCATTAAATCTGCTTCATCATAATCATCACTTGCCATGCTGGCTTCATCACTGCTGTCATCATCAGGTAACGTTGGATCACAAAGCAATGCATCATCTCTGATAACAACATCTGTGTACTGTGGGTGAATCTGTTTGAGTTTACGCAGGGCTTCAATGAGTTTAGACCAGGTGACAGTCTGGAACAGCTGATGGCCTTTGTAGCACAGTCGTCTTTTCAGCTTGATCCTCATTACCTGTGATTGGCTTCTGAGCCTCGGTAAACAGTCAACTGTTTGTTGGACTTCAGATGGTACACACACCACATTACCACGTATGAGTCTCTGTCTGCCCTTTGGAAGTGGAATAATCTTAGCAAAAGGTATGCATTTGGCAATCAGATGTCTCTCCAGAATGTTGAGATCACACAGTTCAGCTGGAATATCCTGCAGTTCTAAACCATTGACAGCAGCAAGCCTTGGCATGCGTCCACTTTTGAGGGAACTGTGACATGTGTGACAGATATACTCCTTTTTTCTCTCAACAGGAAAGCTGCAGTGATCATGACATGCTTCATCACACACATGAACAAATTTACCAGTTAGACACTGCTGAGCTACAGTTTGGTGTTTTGAGTAATTTTCTCTTTTGCAGATTTTCACCTGATTAGGAAAAGAAGCTTTTAGACAAACAGTACAAACATAAGATGGTGCTGACTTAATGTTTGATCTGAAACGAGATATGGCCTCATTCATTAAAGTGTTCTCTGGATGACACTGTAACCTTTCAGCTGGTCGATGCATCTGACAATATTTTCTTTTTATTTTCATTGCACATCTGATATTATGCATCTGTCTAAAAGAAAAACTGTTCCAATATTTTACTCTCATTCGTTCTCTCATATTGTCCTTGTGTTGCTGCTGAAATTGTCTTTCTTCTCCATAACGTTTAGTGATATAACATTGTTTTTTCTGTCTAAATTCTACACTTTCTTTATATAGGTTAGAAACATATGACCTCATGTAAGCTTTATGTTTCTCTCTGAATTCAGCACAAGTTCTGTATGTTCTTGTTATTCGTTCCTTCTGCTTTTCTCGGAACACGGGAGATTCTCTGTATGCTCTTGTTATTCGTTCCTTCTGCTTTTCTCGGAACACGGGAGATTCTCTGTATGCTCTTGTTATTCGTTCCTTCTGCTTTTCTCGGAACACGGGAGATTCTCTGTATGCTCTTGTTATTCGTTCCTTCTGCTTTTCTCGGAACACGGGAGATTGTCTGTATGTTCTTGTTATTCGTTCCTTCTGCTTTTCTTTGAATATAGGATTGTCTTTATACATCCTTATGACACGTTCTCTTTTTCTCTCTCTAATTTTAGTACTTTCTCTATAGATCCTTCTCATTTGCTCTTTCTGTTTTTCCTTAAAATCATCTCTTTCCTTATAGATCTTTCTCAAATGTTCCCTCTGTTTCTCTCTATATGTAGGATTTAGCTTATATAGATTACTTTTGTACACACTCTTCTTTTGTCTGGGATCAGGATCATTAGACATATGCCTTTCTTTATTTTTCTGATTTTCCTTTCTTTTTGGTAGTTTTTGTTGGGCCAATGATCTTCTCCTCATTTTTTTCCTTTCCTGTTTACTATATTTCAGCAGTTTATGTGAAAGTTCCTGTGTTGTCTTGGTTGAACAGGAGGCAGCGGTTGGATCCTTCTGAGGAACAGAATCTGATGTTACCTGAGGTTCTCTCACAGAAGATGCAGATGTTTCTTTTTGTAAAAGATCAGAAGGATGATGGTTGCTTTCAGGAGCAGCTGTCTCATTTGAATAATCCACTCTGGATGATGTCACTTCTGTGGTTAAAGTGTCAGTCACAGTTTTCTGTGTCTGCTCATTGGATGTCTGGGAGTTTAATTCAGGAACAGGTTCATTTAAATCTGGTGCTGGACCACTTGTAGCGCATTGTCTGTATTCGGTGTTTTGATTAGCATCTCTTTGGTAAGCAGCGTTTTCACTGTGAAACTCAACAGGCTGTAGCTCATAAGTGCAGGTTGGTGCGATGCTAAACATTCGGTACAAACGTTTGATCCTGTCAATCATGTCGTTAAGACGTGTGAATTTTAACACAACTGCAGTTCCACCACTTACACTTAGCGACAATGGCATTCCTGTAGACTTACGTGGGTGAGGGTCAAAGTATGCGTATTCACCTGAAGTCAGCCTGCAAACTGCGATGACTGTTCCTCCCATGACTAGCAAAGCGTAGCGAAACTCTGAAGCCAAACGCTGTAGTCCCTGTTCAAGGCTCGGAAAGTGATCTGTACCATCAAATGTGCCGTAACGAGCAAACTGAGACATGTCGACTTGATACTCGTGTCTGCGGCTGGTGACCACTGTGGGAAGTTCATCGCAGGCTAGAAACACGCTGTTCACAAACCTCTTTCTGGCATCTGAATACACGGCATGGCCTTTGTCCAACACACGGTTAAGATCTGCTCTGGTAATGAATTCATCCTCGTGTAAGAATGAGAGGAAAACCAAACTGTTCGCCATGCATTGCTGATTCCGGTACTTTCCATACTTAGCAGAGGCCTGGCTTCGGGATGCACAGACGCTACTCACTCGTGGGCGACTTTCACTGTTTGCAACCTGTACATGAGACGGTCCTGGAGCTTCTCCATCATGCTGCGTTTGCACAGTTACCTGGGGTTCAGTCTGGATTACCTGCTGTACTTTAGCATTTGGCACAGATGATGAGCAAACACCTCTCTTTACCACATCTGCATAAGACACTGCGGCTGTCTGAACGCTGAGCTGCACTTCTGGACTGGGAATACTTGTAACAGACACCTTTACCTGCTCACCGGTCTGAGAAACATTTACCTGTTCCTTCTGCTTTTGCCATCTAAGCTTCTGGGACTGTGACCTTTGACCTTTCCTTGGCATTTTGTGCAAGTACAAACTGGACCTTATATGTATTTATACACAAATGTAAACAAAACTCAACCTGTAAACACTGAAAAACTCCTCAAGTTTCTATTAAATGGATAAATGTAAAACTATACAAATGGTAAAGTGTTCTTATAACTGTGTAATTGATGTAAAAGGCTGACTTAAATACAAACTCAATATAAAAGTTATTGAAAGATCTTTAAAAACAGTTTTATTGTAGCTTTTTCAAAAACTGTATATTCTCTTTTTTTTTTTTAACCAGACTGGTTAATGAATAGGTCTATACTTCTGTGAAGTAATATGCACAATAAATCTCAACAATCAACAGGCTATAATAAAACTCTTAGCTTTAAAGTAGACTTTGTGTAAATCTTTTAGATATCTAAAATTTAAAGCAAATATAAGGAGCTGTGGTGGTGCGGTGATCAGATGACAGGCGATGAGGATTCTTCAGCTGGATGTTCTGCAGCAGTCAGGAAACAGGAAGTCTGGGTCCTCAGGGCAGCTTCTCAATGACAATTGTAACTCAATACTTACACTGAGTAACAGAAATGGGTTTGTCCTTAAATAATATTAGTATAAACTTACTGTAGTCAAATGTTATAGTCAATGAAACAGACTTGAAAAATGTATTTGAATCTAATTTAATATTTATGTAAATACAGCAGTCTGAATGTATGTATTACAAAATAACCAGATTGTGTTATTACAAATAAACCTTTAAGAGGTGTATATTTTATATAATTTATCAAAGCAATTGCACCTGTAAGCCAAACAGCCAATCAATGTTTATTCCAAAGTGTAATGCAAAATTAAAATGACAAATGTAGGGCTGTGTAAGTAGTTTCTACTGTGAGTTCTACTGTACTGAAATTCTACTACTGTAATTTTAACTTTCTACTTGTGATTTCCAGCAAAATGACTGGATGTGAGAGAGTTTAACGACAGGAAAGATGGAGCAGTGAGAGCGGAGATCTCTCAGAATTCTGAATACAGATTGACGAAGTTGTGGTAACTTCAATTCAAAAAACTTAGATTCTGGTAAAACTGGATTTCAAGTCACAGGATTGCGTTTCAACTCAGGTTCAAGTTTGTCAAATTAGATAGAGCACATGGCGGAGAATGGATAGAAGATAGAATGGCTTGTCAAAAAAGATGGAGCAGGGAGAGGGAGAGTGATAGGACAGACTGAATTGCTTGTTAATGATAGAGGGAGAGGGTTTTCTGCAGCAGGTCACCTGTAAGACAGAAAGAAAGTGGAATTAGACACACTTCCAATAAACCTGCCTTTACCGTATTTTTCAGACTATAAGGCACATTTAAAAGCCTTTAATTTTCTCAAAAATAGACAGTGCACCTTATGTATGGTTGTGCTTACTGATTTCAAACCAATTCTATGTGGTACACGACAATCTGTCAAATCTGTCAAATGTTTTAGTATGACTTTGGTAAGCTACAAAGCAGCACCATTTGATGTATTGTCGGAGCATGGCTACCATAGTCAGCACCCTCGTAGAGTAATTCGTACTGTGCTTCAACATAATATGGTGTGTGTGTATAAGGGCCTGGCACCTGTTGAGAGCCATGCTTATGAAGCAGATTTCAAACTGATCAATCCACATTCATCAATCCACAAATCCTGAAAAGTGAGTGTATTGTTCTGTATTTTATGTCTTACAACTGAACAATTTTGAGAGTTATTGTAAATGAGTTGAATAAAGTTTGACTTATCTGTTTTGTTTGGCTTAATGTGCCTTAGAATTTAGTGCGCCTTACAGTCCGAAAAATACAGAACATATATATCATTACACACTGAAGAGTTGTACAGTACATTATTAGATTCAACTGAATGAAAATGTTTATCATATGGTGGTGGGACATTTCTAAGGACATTTTTGCATTCTATTAACACAATAAAAACAAACTGAGTCTGTAAACCAAGATGTGGTGCTACAGTAACTTACTATAAACATTATATGGTCAAGCTAAACCCACACAATGAAGTCAGAGCAGAGAGTTTCAGACCACCTGCTTTAAACACTTCACATGCACTCAACTCACATGATCCTAAATGCCCGAAGGTCTCAAATTCCCGTTTCTGTGTGTACTTACCTGGTACAACAGTATATCATAATGTCTGGGGAGCCGTTAACATAAAAGTAAAAAATAATTTACTCAGTATGACTTTTGGCAAAATGAAAAATTTGGAGACAGATGACTCCTATACAGCAGTTTCTAGATTTTTCAGTCAAATTTGGGGCATGTTTAATACACACTCCGTTAAATCTACAATAAACTTAGCATGGCCGATATTAGGGCCTAACTAAAAATGTAGTACGATGATAAGAGAGATCTGTAAGTCTGGAAATGTTTACATAGACTTTTCTAGGATCTGATGATTGCCAAGAGCTGTGCTGACTCACTGCACTAAACTGAATCTCCTATAATGAGAAACATTTCCCAGCACTGCACCTCAGACAAACCTTTACTTACCAGACTGAGACGATCAGATCAGCAGTCTAGAGAAAGGAAACAATTCATCAGATCACTGTTTGATGATTCAGACTGTTGAGCCTCTTCACACACAATCCAACTTACTGTGACATAAATTAACTAGTAAAATTCTCAATTTATTTAAGGCTTTATGAGCTTACTGTAGTCTAAAGAGGAGATAAATGAACTGCAGCGTCTCACATGGCTATAGCAAGTGTAATAAAAGCATTCATTACTACAGAAATACAAAGAATAGCCACCAATATTTGTTGGCACAAGTGCAGGATATACCAAATATTTCCTAAACAGAAGCTTTGTGGCTCCAACATTTTCTACAACAAGTCAGTACTAGTAAAGTGTGAAAACCAAAACTTTTAAAAATGTTAGATACAAAGTAATTATATAAATCAGAAGCAACAGAAAACCTCATCATGTCTGATATGAATATGTAAATCTGAAAATACCTTTAAATATTGACATGTTACAATAGCAGAGGTGCACCATGTTTTGTAATTAAAATTAAATGTCTTAAATTTTTACACTAAAAAGTCCTCTCATTATACCCGTTGCTAGGAATATTTATGTATTTTGCAGTGTACCTTTTTGGCAACTTTTCTATTTAAATTTTAAAACACATTATATTCACCAAATAAGTAATAAACCAATTAGACACACTGGCTGTAATGTACCTAACAATGTCCTCTCACACCTCTGGTTCTCTTAGTTTTTCATTATTGCTTAACTGTACAAAATACTTCTACAGTGTTCTGACTTTAATGTAATACATCAGCAGAATTTGAGAGACAATATGAATCAATCACTGTGCAGCTCTTAAGTGTTTGAGCAACCACTTATACTGACTCCCCTAAAACACTTTCATTGTTTTGTCTGCTACTTAAATCCACAAACATAAGGAGAAAATGAACAACTGACATTTAGCTATGTTTGGATTTGATAAGCCATAAGAAATTTAAATCATACATAAATGGGCTATTAAACTTCAGGGACATTTTCAGGGACAGTCAGAGGTCCTGTGTGGGGGCTTTGCTGCTACACGTAATAAATCCTGACTTTGTGTTTTTGCCCATCAGTAAATGGAAACATATCACAAAAAGTCAAACTACTGCATGTAAGTTGCCAAATGTGCTACGCAATGCCAGGTTCATACTGCTTCAGTTACAATCACTGTTTACTTACCAGCAAAGGCAAAACCAAAGATCTCTTTCATTCTGTGTAACAAAAGACAAAGCACAAAAATACAGAATGAGACAACTCAGATCAGCATCAGAGTCAATACTGCATCACTCCGTGTAGTCCAAAAGATTCAGTACACTTCTTTGTTTACCACAGCAACAAACAACTCACCTCTTTTTTTCTACACCTTATTAAAGATTACTGTCTTCATTAAGGTAAAATGTGGTTTCATCCATTTGTAATAAGCCACACACGTTTCTCAGTTATGTGATAGCTCTATTAGTTTGGTGTCATTAGATAAAACATTAGATTTAATAAGCAATGATTTGCTACACCTAGCACTGCACACTTTATCAAATTCTGACATCACAATTTCAAAGCATGAACAATCATAAATGAAAGCTTGGATGATATTTTTGTAGGCTTCAACATTTGAGTTGGTCTGCATTCAAATTCTGCTTCCTAAAAATATTATCACCTGCACACAGTATCATTTAATATGCTGTTGTTTTAAATATCTACATATCATAATTATAATATTAATGGTGCACTGCTGCATTTTATTTATTTGAAGGTGGACTTTTTTATATTTCGTTAATTTTTCACAAAGTGAGAAGTTAAACAGAGCTGCAGGTGTAGGTTTTATTTTAAAAAAACAACCTGCACAAACAAGTGCTTGTTAAACAGTTCTTAAAATTTAACTAAAAAACTAAAATTAACTAATTAAAAAAACTTCCTGTTATTATTCTTATATTATGTGTTTTATCCTCACTCTCTCTCTCCCTTCTGTTAATTAACCCACAGCACAAAAACACACCGCTACAGGCACGTGACTCTTTTCTCCTGGCTTTCAGTCAGAAGCTGTGTCCCAAAATGTCGGCTGCATCCTCCGGAGGCCGCATTTGAAGGCCGATTACGTCACAGCCAGTCGACGAAGGCTGTCCCAATTCGTCGACTCTTTCAAATGCGGCCGACAAATGCGTCCTTCATTTCCCCTAATTTGAAGGATGGGTCGGGTGTGTCCTTCGTGGCCCACCATATCCCAGAATTCAAAGCGCGGCCCAGCCAAATTTCAGCTGCCAACAATGGCGGCCGCTACTAAGTTTTAAAATTACTCTTATTAATTTTTCTGGGCCACAAAATAAACTTTTAACATATTTTAAGGCGAGAAAGTAGCGGTGTAAATTACAAATATCTGCTTGGTTTATCAAGACATCGCATATTTGCAAAAGTGTGCTGACATTTTCAGAGACGTCTGTCACCCACCGGCTTGATAGCAAGCGAGGGGGGTTTCAGACCCCCGCTCTTTCACTACTCAGGTTAAACATGATATACAAGTCACTCGGCTAACTTAAAAATATAATTGTTTGCCTTTTTTCTGTGTTTTATTTGTTCTGGAGTAAATCGGTTTGGCTGAGATCAAAGTTATTAGATTATTAGATTAAATAAAGCTTTATTAATCCATCGGGTGGGTTCCTCTGGGATTTTCACACAGCTCAATAGACGTTAAACGGTGGAGAATTCACGCCAGTGTCCTGTTATATTTTAAATAGCAAGGAGCAGACGGCCGAGTTTATTAAACTCCAGCGAGACAGCGGTGATGCAAATCTTAAGGCTAGACCGTCCCATTTCACAGCCTCGCGCTTCCAGCCTTCTCGCTCTTTGAAGGACCCGGCCCACGTAGACCGCGAAGGCCGGGTCCTCCGAAGGATGCAGCCGACGTTTTGGGACACAGCTAATGGCGGTAAAATGGCTCCTTTGAAGTTGCCGACCCTGCTGCTTCAGCAGCTAATCAGTGGTTCTAAAATTACCTTACAAACTAAAGAATGAGGCCGTTTTAACTGACTGATTTGTGAAGAGGAGAACTAACTTCACTTTCCTAAGAGACTCAGAAACACTAACACACCGAATGAACCAAATACAACACAATAACTGTATTAAACAATCAAATGAACCATATTAATTTCACACTGGGCCTATAGCAGCTAGGCTAGGCGTTAGCGCTTAGGTTGTTAGGGCTAGCATACCAAACACTCCTTTTAAATACTAAAATTACAACGTTTCACTAAAAAAGTAGTCATTGTGTTACTTTAACATGACTTATACTTCGACTGCCTTTATAAGTCACTAACAACAACTGGGTAAATCACTCAAACAGCTTATAGACATTTCATTTCAGAGAAGAGAGACAGAGAAGCAGCGCTTACCGGCAGGGAAGGAGCAGAGAGTGGGCGGAGATTCAGGCGTCAGCCGGAGACGTAAAAAAAGAGGCATTCACGGGTAGTGGGAATCTCCGGCATTACACAAAATTGGCATTGAAAACGTGAAAAATATATGTAAATTTAAATATTATTATACTAGATTTTTTTGCAACAAAAAGAAACTAGGAGAAATTTTATTCTATATATTTTAATAAATGTTTCAAACAGGATTCTTTGAATTTGAAATAATGGTTAAAAGACATAAATAAACACAAGGTCATTATGTTAAAATGTACTTTATTATGATAGATTTATTTAACTGACTGCAGTAATAAGAACAGTCTTCTTCTGAACACCAACACCAAGGAGCTGGTGTTGGTGTTCATGAAGCTTCAGCTTCAAAGCTGAAGCTGTTTGCAAAAACTAGCTGAAAAAGCTGAGAAGTTGCAGAAATTGTAAAAACTTTGCAGAAGCAAAGGAACTTTGCTAAAATGGAATAACTTAGCAGAACTGCAATATCTTAGAGGAAACATAATACTTGGCAGAAATACAATAGCATAGCAGAACTTAGCAGAAATATTGTAACTTACCAGAAACATGATAACTTCTCAAAAATACAAGAATTTAGGAGAAATAGTATAAGATAACAGAAAGAATATATTTAGCCAAAAATACTTAAACATTACGGAAACACGATGATTTAGAAAAAGAGTACAACATAGCAGAAATACTGTGATTTACCAGAGACACTGTGATGAACTATGAATATTGTCATTTTAAATTAATACTATGTTTTAGCACAAATAGTATAATTTGACAGAAATACTATCATTTGGCAGAAATACTATGTTTCAGCACAAATACTCTGGTTTAGCACAAATATTATAACATAGCAGAAATACAATTATATAGCAGAAATGCTATATTTAGAAAGAAAAATATAATATAGTAGAAATACTATGATTTAGCAGAAATACTGTAATCAGCACATATACTGTAACATGACAGAAATTCCTCCACTTAGTAGTAATACTATAACATAACACAAATGTTACGATTTGGCACAAAAACCATGATTTGGAAAAAACCCTATAAAATAGCAGAAATAGTATGATTTAGCAGAAATACTGTATTTAGCACAAGTACCAAAAAGTAGCAGAAATACTATGATTTAGCAGTAATACTATGATTGAGCAGAAGTACTAAGATGTAGTAAAAGTACTTTGATTTAACAGAAATACAATTATGGAGGAGTAATACTTTAAAATGGGAGAAATATTGATACACACACACATACACAGAGCCTAAAGGGAAGAGTATTTGTGCCATGGAGTGTTAACAAGAATGTGAGGTCGATATTAGAAAAGCTGGTAAAATCCTAAAAGTTTGCAGAATTGTAATGAATGATCAATATGAATTACTGGTCTGTGATAGTGTATTAATTTGTAGGGAAAAAAACATGTTGACGAAGGTGGAATCGAACCCACGACCTCTGGCTTACAGACCAGTGTCCTTACCAACTGCACCACTGGGAAAGAGAGCAGGTACCTTGAAAAACAGGGTGATGAGGAGTCAGAATTAGATCGCGGTGAGAGGCGAAAAACGCTGTTTTTTGGAGTTACAAAACGTTGTGTAACTCAAAAACTAGGTGGACTAGAAGCATAATTCTTCTACTGGCTGAATCAGCGGACTTTGGTGTACTTTGACCACGATTTTCATTGCTCGTTGTACATACTATGTTTTAGCACAAATATTATAACATAGCAGAAATACAATTATATAGCAGAAATGCTATATTTAGAAAGAAAAATATAATATAGTATGATTTAGCAGAAATACTACAATATAGCATAATAACAATGATTTAGAACAAATACTATGATTGAGCAGAATAGTAATAACTTAAGTGAAAATACTGGAAAAGTAAGATGACAAGCTGAAAAAAAAAACGGAACATGGTTAAGTTCCCTCAAAACTAATTGTTGTTCACCTGTGAAAAAAAAATAAAGAAATAAAAATAAATTTAAAAAACAAGAAGGAACAGCCAACAGATACACACAAAATCAAATATGTATACACAAATGCACAGCGAGAGAGACACAAGGAGGGTCTATGCCAGTCAACCAGTCTGAATATATTATATTTTTTTCCAACAATGAGATGCTGCCCTAAAGAGGGTCTCTCTCTCTCTCTCTCTCTCTCTCTCTCTCTCTCTCTCACACACACACACACACACACACACACACACACACACACACAGGGAGAGAGAAGCAAGTTTTCAGTCAAGCAGCCTGGGAGCTGCTGAATTTGAATCCACCAATCAGAGAGGCTGTGCTTTTTCCCGCCAAAACAGGTGCACGCAGCACAGAGAGACACAGGATTTTTGCAGTCTATTTCTCATAGTGACGACTCCCCTCAAACAAATGACCATAATTTCCTAACCGCAGGGGCTAGAACGGTCATTCTTACACCGTTTTCTTCAGAAGAGATGGGGGAATCTTCAAGTGTTGACAATTTATCATTAAAATATGAATTTTTAGAGATATATGACATGGATGACTTGTTGGCTTAGAAGCCACGAATTCCCCAATATGCAAATTTGAATGCCTCAGCCCACATATATGATTGGCTGGCTGGGAAGCCGTGCAGGCCCTGATTTGTGGATTTGAATTCCTCAGCCCTCAGATATGATTGGCTGGCTTAGAAGCCATGAAGGCCCCAATATGCAAATTTGAATGCCTCAGCCCACATATATGATTGGCAGGCCCTGATTTGAAAATTTGAATGTCTCAGTCCTCACAGAGGATTGGCTGTCTGGGGACCTGGCAGAAATATATAGAAATAGTATGATTAAGCATAAATACTACATTTAGTAGAAATACTATGTTTTAGCACAAATACTGTAAAAAGCAGAAATACTATAATTTAGCAGAAATACTATATTAAGCACAAATCCTATAAAAAGCAGAAATACTATATTAGGCACAAATCATATAAAAAGCAGAAATAGTATGATTAAGCATAAATACTACATTTAGTAGAAATACTATGTTTTAGCACAAATACTATAAAAAGCAGAAATACTATAATTTAGCAGAAATACTATATTAAGCACAAATCCTATAAAAAGCAGAAATACTATATTAAGCAATATAAATATCCTATAAAAATCCTATAAAAAGCAAAAATACTGTACTATGATTTGGTAGAAAAATTATAATTAATCAGAAATACCATATTTGGCACAAATCTTATAAAATAGCAGAAATAGTATGATTTAGCACAATAGTAATAACTTACAAAATTACAAAATTGGAAAAGCAAAATGGACAGCTGAAAAAAGGGTGAGAGAAGTAAGTTTGTAGCCCAGTCAAGCAGGCTGGGAGCTGCTGAATTTGAATCCACCAATCAGAGAGCCTGTGCACTTTTTCCCGCCAAAACAGGTGCACGCAGCACAGAGAGACACAGGATTTTTGCAGTCTATTTCTCATAGTGACGACTCCCCTCAAACAAATGACCATAATTTCCTAACCGCAGGGGCTAGAACGGTCATTCTTACACCGTTTTCTTCAGAAGAGATGGGGGAATCTTCAAGTGTTGACAATTTATCATTAAAATATGAATTTTTAGAGATATATGACATGGATGACTTGTTGGCTTAGAAGCCACGAATTCCCCAATATGCAAATTTGAATGCCTCAGCCCACATATATGATTGGCTGGCTGGGAAGCCGTGCAGGCCCTGATTTGTGGATTTGAATTCCTCAGCCCTCAGATATGATTGGCTGGCTTAGAAGCCATGAAGGCCCCAATATGCAAATTTGAATGCCTCAGCCCACATATATGATTGGCAGGCCCTGATTTGAAAATTTGAATGTCTCAGTCCTCACAGAGGATTGGCTGTCTGGGGACCTGGCAGAAATATATAGAAATAGTATGATTAAGCATAAATACTACATTTAGTAGAAATACTATGTTTTAGCACAAATACTGTAAAAAGCAGAAATACTATAATTTAGCAGAAATACTATATTAAGCACAAATCCTATAAAAAGCAGAAATACTATATTAGGCACAAATCATATAAAAAGCAGAAATAGTATGATTAAGCATAAATACTACATTTAGTAGAAATACTATGTTTTAGCACAAATACTATAAAAAGCAGAAATACTATAATTTAGCAGAAATACTATATTAAGCACAAATCCTATAAAAAGCAGAAATACTATATTAAGCAATATAAATATCCTATAAAAATCCTATAAAAAGCAAAAATACTGTACTATGATTTGGTAGAAAAATTATAATTAATCAGAAATACCATATTTGGCACAAATCTTATAAAATAGCAGAAATAGTATGATTTAGCACAATAGTAATAACTTACAAAATTACAAAATTGGAAAAGCAAAATGGACAGCTGAAAAAAGGGTGAGAGAAGTAAGTTTGTAGCCCAGTCAAGCAGGCTGGGAGCTGCTGAATTTGAATCCACCAATCAGAGAGCCTGTGCACTTTTTCCCGCCAAAACAGGTGCACGCAGCACAGAGAGACACAGGATTTTTGCAGTCTATTTCTCATAATGATGACTCCCCTCAAACAAATGACCATAATTTCCTAACCGTAGGGGCTAGAACGGTCATTCTTACACTGTTTTGTTCAGAAGAGATGGGGGAATCTTCCAGTGTTGACAATTTATCATTAAAATATGAATTATTAAAGATATTTGACTTCTAATGCACCATAACTGAGTAGAGCAAAGCAAAAACTGCCTTGACCTGCCCTCAAACAACGCTTTGTAACTCTAAATCTATTTGGAGTATCGATATCATTCTTTCACCGTAAGAGACAGCAGGCTTTGGTGAACAGTCATGGAAATTTTCAGGTCTCTGTGGAAAACCATCAAAAAGATATGACGAGAGAAAAAAGTGGTTCATTTCCAGAGTTTGAAATCTGAAGAAATCTGAGCGAAGGACGAATTTCCTACCCTCAAACAAGTCCAACTCATTTCAGAATGGTAATAGGTAAGAAAGAAATTCTTGAATTGTGAGCGTCAGGAGTGTCTGAAGATATACGGGGACAAGCCTCATGTTTTAACTTCGCTTCGTTAAGGAGATATGACGATTCGAATATGCCTCTCATTACAGAAATCAAGCGGTGATTTTGAACAAGCTCTCCATTGACTTTCTATGGAGAGTTTTCCGACTTTGTGTTGGTCTGAGGAGATTTGCCAAAATTCTATAAATCTCACAACAATGATGGTGACATTTTCTGAAAGCCAGCAAAAATACCTACGTTTTGATGTATAATTTATGGAAGTTGAGTGAAAATTGAGCAAGTAGCAAGAAGTTGTTCGGACATGAAGAGAAGACTGCGAAACCTAGAGTGGCACACTGGAAGCCAAGTGCATAGCAACCATAACAACGCATGTATTTTGTGAAAAATCACAATTTTGCAACTGAAAAGTTAAAGAGGGATAAGATGAAAACCGTAACAGATATGAAGAAGCTGAATAATACATTAATAGCCCAATAATTTGTGAACATTTTAAAGTTTGAATGGTTGTTCTAGGCGAAAGTATGAGGAAGTAGTTAAGTTTCAAAAACAAGCAAGTTTTAGCAGAATTTTTTAAATTTCCCATTCATTTCAATGGGACAAATTAAAGGAAAAAAGCTTAATATTTTAAAAAGTATAATAGTAATAAATAGCAAAAATCATAGCAGAAATTAGCAGAAATAGCAGAATAGTTTAAAATTTGAATGGTGAAAATAGCACAAAAATTGTGGAAGTAGTTAACGGACGAAAAACGGAGCAACTTGAAGAATAATAATAATAATAATAAAGAATAAAGAGAAACAGGAACTCAATAGTGTGGATGCTTAAAGCATCCACACAACTAGAAAAATTTGCATTTCCTGCGAAAATGCAGTGTGGATGCTTTAAAGCTGAAGCTGTATGCAAAAACTAGCTGAAAAAGCTGAAAAGTTGCAGAAATTGTAAAAACTTTGCAGAAGCAAAGGAACTTTGCGAAAATGGAATAACTTAGCAGAACTGCAATATCTTAGAGGAAACATAATACTTGGCAGAAATACAATAGCATAGCAGAACTTAGCAGAAATATTGTAACTTACCAGAAACTTGATAACTTCTCAAAAATACAAGAATTTAGGAGAAATAGTATAAGATGACAGAAAGAGTATATTTAGCCAAAAATACTTAAGCATTACAGAAACACTATGATTTAGAAAAATAGTACAACAGAGCAGAAATACTGTGATTTACCAGAGACACTGTGATGAACTATGAATATTGTCATTTTAAATTAATACTATGTTTTAGCACAAATACTATAATTTGACAGAAATACTATCATTTGGCAGAAATACTATGTTTCAGCACAAATACTCTGGTTGAGCACAAATATTATAACATAGCAGAAATATAATTATATAGCAGAAATGCTATATTTAGAAAGAAAAATATAATATAGTAGAAATAGTATGATTTAGCAGAAATACTACAATATAGCATAATAACAATGATTTAGAACAAATACTATGATTGAGCAGAATAGTAATAACTTAAGTGAAAATACTGGAAAAGTAAGATGACAAGCTGAAAAAAAAACGGAACATGGTTAAGTTCCCTCAAAACTAATTGTTGTTCACCTGTGAAAAAAAAATAAAGAAATAAAAATAAATTTAAAAAACAAGAAGGAGCAGCCAACAGATACACACAAAATCAAATATGTATACACAAATGCACAGAGAGAGAGACACACGGAGGGTCTATGCCAGTCAACCAGCCTGAATATATTATATTTTTTTCCAACAATGAGATGCTGCCCTAAAGTGGGTCTCTCTCTCTCTCTCTCTCTGTCACACAAACACAGACACACACACAAGATCCAATTCAGTCAACCAGTCTTAATATATTGAATTTGAATCTTAAAATGAGATCATCCCATAAAAAGGCTCTCTCTCTCTCTCTCTCTCTGTCACACAAACACAGACACACACACAAGATCCAATTCAGTCAACCAGTCAAAATATATTGAATTTAAATCTTACAATGAGATCATCCCATAAAAAGGCTTTCTCTCTCTCTCTCTCTGTCTCACACACACACACACACACACACACACAAGATCCAATTCAGTCAACCAGTCTAAATATATTGAATTTGAATCTTACAATGAGATCATCCCATAAAAAGGCTCTCTCTCTCTCTCTCTCTCTCTCTCTCTCTGTCACACACACACACACACACACACACAAGATCCAATTCAGTCAACCAGTCTAAATATATTGAATTTGAATCTTACAATGAGATCATCCCATAAAAAGGCTCTCTCTCTCTCTCTCTCTCTGTCACACAAACACAGACACACACACAAGATCCAATTCAGTCAACCAGTCTAAATATATTGAATTTGAATCTTACAATGAGATCATCCCATAAAAAGGCTCTCTCTCTCTCTCTCTCTCTCTCTCTGTCACACACACACACACACACACACACACACACACACACACACACAGGGAGAGAGAAGCAAGTTTTCAGTCAAGCAGGCTGGGAGCTGCTGAATTTGAATCCACCAATCAGAGAGGCTGTGCACTTTTTCCCGCCAAAACAGGTGCACGCAGCACAGAGAGAGACACAGGATTTTTGCAGTCTATTTCTCATAATGACGACTCCCCTCAAACAAATGACCATAATTTCCTAACCGTAGGGGCTAGAACGGTCATTCTTACACTGTGTTGTTCAGAAGAGATGGGGGAATCTTCAAGTGTTGACAATTTATCATTAAAATATGAATTTTTAGAGATATATGACATGGATGACTTGTTGGCTGGGAAGCCGTGCAGGCCCTGATTTGAAAATTTGAATGTCTCAGTCCTCACAGAGGATTGGCTGGCTGGGGATATGGCAGAAATATATAGAAATAGTATGATTAAGCATAAATACTACATTTAGTAGAAATAGTATGTTTTAGCACAAATACTATAAAAAGAAGAAATACTATAATTTAGCAGAAATACTATATTAAGCACAAATCCTATAAAAAGCAGAAATACTATATTAGGCACAAATCCTATAAAAAGCAGAAATAGTATGATTAAGCATAAATACTACATTTAGTAGAAATACTATGTTTCAGCACAAATACTCTGGTTTAGCACAAATATTATAACATAGCAGAAATATAATTATATAGCAGAAATGCTATATTTAGAAAGAAAAATATAATATAGTAGAAATACTATGATTTAGCAGAAATACTGTAATCAGCACATATACTGTAACATGACAGAAATTCCTCCACTTAGTAGTAATACTATAACATAACACAAATGTTATGATTTGGCACAAAAACCATGATTTGGCAAAAATACTATGATTTAGCAGAAATACTATGATTGAGCAGAAGTACTAAGATGTAGTAAAAGTACTTTGATTTAACAGAAATACAATTATGGAGGAGTAATACTTTAAAATGGGAGAAATATTGATACACACACACACACACACATACAGAGCCTAAAGGGAAGAGTATTTGTGCCATGGAGTGTTAACAAGAATTTGAGGTCCATATTAGAAAAGCTGGTAAAATCCTAAAAGTTTGCAGAATTGTAATAAATGATGAATATGAATTACTGGTCTGTGGTAGTGTATTAATTTGTAGGGAAAAAAACATGTTGCCTAAGGTGGAATCGAACCCACCACGTTTGGGTTGCAGACCCGTGTCATTACCAACTGCGCCACTGGGAAAGAGAGCGGGCGCCTTGAAAAACAGGGTGATGAGCAGTCAGAATTAGATCGCGGTGAGAGGCAAAAAGCGCCGTTTTTTGGAGTTACAACACGTTGTGTAACTCAAAAACTAGGTGGACTAGAAGCATAATTCTTGTACTGGCTGAATCAGCGGACTTTGGTGTACTTTGACCGCGATTTTCATTGCTCTCTGTACATTTGTCGCTGAGATATGACGAGAGAAGAAACGGCAGACCTCAGATATGATTGGCTGGCTGGGAAGCCGTGCAGGATTTTTGCAGTCTATTTCTCATAGTGACGACTCCCCTCAAACAAATGACCATAATTTCCTAACCGTAGGGGCTAGAACGGTCATTCTTACACCGTTTTGTTCAGAAGAGATTGGGGAATCTTCAAGTGTTGACAATTTATCATTAAAATATGAATTTTTAGAGATATATGACATGGATGACTTGTTGACTTAGAAGCCACGAATTCCCCAATATGCAAATTTGAATGCCTCAGCCCACATATATGATTGGCTGGCTGGGAAGCCGTGCAGGCCCTGATTTGTGGATTTGAATTCCTCAGCCCTCAGATATGATTGGCTGGCTTAGAAGCCATGAAGGCCCCAATATGCAAATTTGAATGCCTCAGCCCACATATATGATTGGCTGGCTGGGAAGCCGTGCAGGCCCTGATTTGTGGATTTGAATTCCTCAGCCCTCAGATATGATTGGCTGGCTTAGAAGCCATGAAGGCCCCAATATGCAAATTTGAATGCCTCAGCCCACATATATGATTGGCAGGCCCTGATTTGAAAATTTGAATGTCTCAGTCCTCACAGAGGATTGGCTGCCTGGGGACCTGGCAGAAATATATAGAAATAGTATGATTAAGCATAAATACTACATTTAGTAGAAATACTATGTTTTAGCACAAATACTATAAAAAGAAGAAATACTATAATTTAGCAGAAATATTATATTAAGCACAAATCCTATAAAAAGCAGAAATACTATATTAAGCAATATAAATATCCTATAAAAATCTTATAAAAAGCAAAAATACTGTACTATGATTTGGTAGAAAAATTATAATTAATCAGAAATACTATATTTGGCACAAATCTTATAAAATAGCAGAAATAGTATGATTTAGCACAATAGTAATAACTTAAACAGAAAAATTGGAAAAGCAAAATGGACAGCTGAAAAAAGGGTGAGAGAAGTAAGTTTCTAGCTCAGTCAAGCAGGCTGGGAGCTGCTGAATTTGAATCCACCAATCAGAGAGCCTGTGCACTTTTTCCCGCCAAAACAGGTGCACGCAGCACAGAGAGACACAGGATTTTTGCAGTCTATTTCTCATAATGACGACTCCCCTCAAACAAATGACCATAATTTCCTAACCGTAGGGGCTAGAACGGTCATTCTACCACCGTTTTGTTCAGAAGAGATGGGGGAATCTTCAAGTGTTGACAATTTATCATTAAAATATGAATTTTTAGAGATATATGACATGGATGACTTGTTGGCTTAGAAGCCACGAATTCCCTAATATGCAAATTTGAATGCCTCAGCCCACATATATGATTGGCTGGCTGGGAAGCCGTGCAGGCCCTGATTTGTGGATTTGAATTCCTCAGCCCTCAGATATGATTGGCTGACTTAGAAGCCATGAAGGCCCCAATATGCAAATTTGAATGCCTCAGCCCACATATATGATTGGCTGGGAAGCCGTGCAGGCCCTGATTTGAAAATTTGAATGTCTCAGTCCTCACAGAGGATTGGCTGCCTGGGGACCTGGCAGAAATATATAGAAATAGTATGATGAAGCATAAATACTATAAAAAGCAGAAATACTATATTAAGCACAAATCCTATAAAAAGCAGAAATACTATATTAAGCACAAATCCTATAAAAAGCAGAAATAGTATATTAAGCAATATAAATATCCTTTAAAAATCCTATAAAAAGCAAAAATACTGTACTATGATTTGGTAGAAAAACTATAATTAATCAGAAATACTCTATTTGGCAGGAATACTATATTTAGCACAAATCTTATAAAATATCAGAAATAGTATGATTAAGCATAAATACTACATTTAGTAGAAATACTATGTTTTAGCACAAATACTATAAAAAGCAGAAATACTATAATTTAGCAGAAATACTATATTAAGCACAAATATTATAAAAAGCAGAAAAACTATATTAAGCACAAATCCTATAAAAAGCATAAATACTATATTAGGCACAAATTCTATAAAAAGCAGAAATAGTATGATTAAGCATAAATACTATATTTAGCAGAAATACTATGTTTTAGCACAAATAGTATAAAAAGGAGAAATACTATATTAAGCACAAATCCTATAAAAAGCAGAAATACTATATTAAGCACAAATCCTATAAAAAGCAGAAATACTATATTAAGCACAAATCCTATAAAAAGCAGAAATACTATATTAAGCACAAATCCTATAAAAAGCAGAAATAGTATATTAAGCAATATAAATATCCTATAAAAATCCTATAAAAAGCAAAAATACTGTACTATGATTTGGTAGAAAAACTATAATTAATCAGAAATACTCTATTTGGTAGGAATACTATATTTAGCACAAATCTTATAAAATATCAGAAATAGTATGATTAAGCATAAATACTACATTTAGTAGAAATACTATGTTTTAGCACAAATACTATAAAAAGCAGAAATACTATAATTTAGCAGAAATACTATATTAAGCACAAATATTATAAAAAGCAGAAAAACTATATTAAGCACAAATCCTATAAAAAGCATAAATCCTATATTAGGCACAAATCCTATAAAAAGCAGAAATAGTATGATTAAGCATAAATACTACATTTAGTAGAAATACTATGTTTTAGCACAAATAGTATAAAAAGCAGAAATTCTATAATATAGCAGAAATACTATATTAGGCACAAATCCTATGAAAAGCAGAAATAGTATGATTTAGCAGAAATACTGTATTTAGCACAAGTACCGAAAAGTAGCAGAAATACTATGATTTAGCAGAATAGTAATAACTTACAAAATTACAAATATGGACGCATATTGAAACACAAATGCACAGAGGGACACACAAACACAGGCTCTAATCCAGTCAACCAGTCTAACTATATTCAATTTAAATCCTACAATGACATGCTGCCAAATAAGGGTAGGGTTCTCTCTCTCTCACTAAACACACACACACACACACACACACACACACACACACACACACACACACACACAGGGAGAGAGAAGCAAGTTTTCAGTCAAGCTGCCTGGGAGCTGCTAAATTTGAATCCACCAATCAGAGAGCCTGTGCACTTTTTCCCGCCAAAACAGGTGCAGGCAGCACAGAGAGACACAGGATTTTTGCAGTCTATTTCTCATAATGACGACTCCCCTCAAACAAATGACCATAATTTCCTAACCGTAGGGGCTAGAATGGTCATTCTTACACCGTTTTGTTCAGAAGAGATTGGGGAATCTTCAAGTGTTGACAATTTATCATTAAAATATGAATTATTAAAGATATTTGACTTGTAATGCACCATAACTGAGTAGAGGCGAAGCAAAAACTGCCTTGACCTGCCCTCAAACAACGCTTTCTAACTCTAAATCTATTTGGAGTATCGATATCATTCTTTCACCGTAAGAGACAGCAGGCTTTGGTGAACAGTCATGGAAATTTTCAGGTCTTTGTGGAAATCTATCAAAAAGATATGACGAGAGAAAAAAGTGGTTCATTTCCAGAGTTTGAAATCTGAAGAAATCTGAGCGAAGGACGAATTTCCTACCCTCAAACAAGTCCAACTCATTTCAGAATGGTAATAGGTGAGAAAGAAATTCTTGAATTGTGAGCGTCAGGAGTGTCTGAAGATATACGGGGACAAGCCTCATGTTTTAACTTCGCTTCGTTAAGGAGATATGACGATTCGAATATGCCTCTCATTACAGAAATCAAGCGGTGATTTTGAACAAACTCTCCATTGACTTTCTATGGAGAGTTTTGCGACTTTGTGTTGGTCTGAGGAGATTTGCCAAAATTCTATAAATCTCACAACAATGATGGTGACATTTTCTGAAAGCCAGCAAAAATACCTACGTTTTGATGTATAATTTGTGGAAGTTGAGTGAAAATTGAGCAAGTAGCAAACAGTTGTTCGGACATGAAGAGAAGACTGCAAAACCTAGAGTGGCACACTGGAAGCCAAGTGCATAGCAACCATAACAACGCATGTATTTTGTGAAAAATCTAAATTTTGCAACTCAAAACTTAAAGAGGGATGAGATGAAAACTGTAACAGATATGAAAAAGCTGAATCATACATGAATAGCCCAATAATTTGTGAACATTTTAAAGTTTGAATGGTTGTTCTAGGCGAAAGTATGAGGAAGTAGTTAAGTTTCAAAAAAGAGCAAGTTTTAGCAGAATTTTGGAAGTTTTCCATTCATTTCAATGGGACAAATTAAAGGAAAAAAGCTTAATATTTTAAAAAGTATAATAGCAAAAAATAGCAAAAATCATAGCGATCATTAGCAGAAATAGCAGAATAGTATAAAATTTGAACGGTGAAAATAGCATAAAAATTGTGGAAGTAGTTAAGTGCCAAAAAAAAGCACAAAAAGTGGCAACTAGAATAATAATAACTAGAAAAATTTGCATTTCCTGCGAAAATGCAGTGTGGATGCTTTAAAGCTGAAGCTGTATGCAAAAACTAGCTGAAAAAGCTGAAAAGTTGCAGAAATTGTAAAAACTTTGCAGAAGCAAAGGAACTTTGCTAAAATGGAATAACTTAGCAGAACTGCAATATCTTAGAGGAAACATAATACTTGGCAGAAATGCAATAGCATAGCAGAACTTTGCAGAAATATTGTAACTTACCAGAAACATGATAACTTCTCAAAAATACAAGAATTTAGGAGAAATAGTATAAGATAACAGAAAGAATATATTTAGCCAAAAATACTTAAACATTACGGAAACACTATGATTTAGAAAAATAGTACAACATAGCAGAAATACTGTGTTTTACCAGAGACACTGTGATGAACTATGAATATTGTCATTTTAAATTAATACTATGTTTTAGCACAAATACTATAATTTGACAGAAATACTATCATTTGGCAGAAATACTATGTTTCAGCACAAATACTCTGGTTTAGCACAAATATTATAACATAGCAGAAATACAATTATATAGCAGAAATGCTATATTTAGAAAGAAAAATATAATATAGTAGAAATAGTATGATTTAGCAGAAATACTACAATATAGCATAATAACAATGATTTAGAACAAATACTATGATTGAGCAGAATAGTAATAACTTAAGAGAAAATACTGGAAAAGTAAGATGACAAGCTGAAAAAAAAACGGAACATGGTTAAGTTCCCTCAAAACTAATTGTTGTTCACCTGTGAAAAAAAATAAAGAAATAAAAATAAATTTAAAAAACAAGAAGGAACAGCCAACAGATACACACAAAATCAAATATGTATACACAAATGCACAGAGAGAGAGACACACGGAGGGTCTATGCCAGTCAACCAGTCTGAATATATTATATTTTTTTCCAACAATGAGATGCTGCCCTAAAGAGGGTGTCTCTCTCTCTCTCTCTCTCTCATGCACACACACACACACACACACACACAGGGAGAGAGAAGCATGTTTTCAGTCAAGCAGCCTGTGAGCTGCTGAATTTGAATCCACAGAGGCTGTGTACTTTTTCCCGCCAAAACAGGTGCACACACGCAGCACAGAGACAGGATTTTTGTAGTCTATTTCTCATAGTGAGGATTTCCCCTCAAACAAATGACCATAATTTCCTAACCGTAGGGGCTAGAACGGTCATTCTTACACCGTTTTGTTCAGAAGAGATGGGGAAATCGTCAAGTGTTGACAATTTATCATTAAAATATGAATTTTTAGAGATATATGACATAGATGACTTGTTGACTTAGAAGCCACGAATTCCCCAATATGCAAATTTGAATGCCTCAGCCCACATATATGATTGGCTGGCTGGGAAGCCGTGCAGGCCCTGATTTGTGGATTTGAATTCCTCAGCCCTCAGATATGATTGGCTGGCTTAGAAGCCATGAAGGCCCCAATATGCAAATTTGAATGCCTCAGCCCACATATAAGATTGGCTGGGAAGCCATGAAGGCCCCAATATGCAAATTTGAATGCCTCAGCCCACATATATGATTGGCTGGGAAGCCGTGCAGGCCCTGATTTGAAAATTTGAATGTCTCAGTCCTCACAGAGGATTGGCTGCCTGGGGACCTGGCAGAAATATATAGAAATAGTATGATTAAGCATAAATACTACATTTAGTAGAAATACTATGTTTTAGCACAAATACTATAAAAAGCAGAAATACTATAATTTAGCAGAAATACTATATTAAGCACAAATCCTATAAAAAGCAGAAATACTGTACTATGATTTGGTAGAAAAATTATAATTAATCAGAAATACTATATTTGGCACAAATCGTATAAAAAGCAGAAATACTATATTAGGCACAAATCCTATAAAAAGCAGAAATAGTATGATTAAGCAGAAACACTATATTAGGCACAAATCCTATGAAAAGCAGAAATAGTATGATTTAGCAGAAATACTGTATTTAGCACAAGTACCGAAAAGTAGCAGAAATACTATGATTAAGCAGAATAGTAATAACTTAAAAAATTACAAATATGGACGCATATTGAAATGCAAATGCACAGAGGGACACACAAACACAGGCTCTAATCCAGTCAAGCAGTCTAACTATATTCAATTTAAATCCTACAATGACATGCTGCCAAATAAGGGTAGGGTTCTCTCTCTCCCACTAAACACACACACACACACACACACACACTCACTCACTCACTCACACACAGAGGGTGAGAGAAGTAAGTTTGTAGTTCAGTCAAGCAGGCTGGGAGCTGCTGAATTTGAATCCACCAATCAGAGAGCCTGTGCACCTTTTCCCGCCAAAACAGGTGCACGCAGCACAGAGAGACACAGGAATTTTGCAGTCTATTTCTCATAATGATGACTCCCCTCAAACAAATGACCATAATTTCCTAACCGTAGGGGCTAGAACGGTCATTCTTACACCGTTTTGTTCAGAAGAGATGGGGGAATCTTCCAGTGTTGACAATTTATCATTAAAATAGGAATTATTAAAGATATTTGACTTCTAATGCACCATAACTGAGTAGAGCGAAGCAAAAACTGCCTTGACCTGCCCTCAAACAACGCTTTGTAACTCTAAATCTATTTGGAGTATCGATATCATTCTTTCACCGTAAGAGACAGCAGGCTTTGGTGAACAGTCATGGAAATTTTCAGGTCTCTGTGGAAATCCATTAAAAAGATATGACGAGAGAAAAAAGTGGTTCATTTCCAGAGTTTGAAATCTGAAGAAATCTGAGCGAAGGACGAATTTCCTACCCTCAAACAAGTCCAACTCATTTCAGAATGGTAATAGGTGAGAAAGAAATTCTTGAATTGTGAGCGTCAGGAGTGTCTGAAGATATACGGGGACAAGCCTCATGTTTTAACTTCGCTTCGTTAAGGAGATATGACGATTCGAATATGCCTCTCATTACAGAAATCAAGCGGTGATTTTGAACAAGCTCTCCATTGACTTTCTATGGAGAGTTTTCCGACTTTGTGTTGGTCTGAGGAGATTTGCCAAAATTCTATAAATCTCACAACAATGATGGTGACATTTTCTGAAAGCCAGCAAAAATACCTACGTTTTGATGTATAATTTGTGGAAGTTGAGTGAAAACTGAGCAAGTAGCAAACAGTTGTTCGGACATGAAGAGAAGACTGCGAAACCTAGAGTGGCACACTGGAAGCCAAGTGCATAGCAACCATAACAACGCATGTATTTTGTGAAAAATCACAATTTTGCAACTGAAAACTTAAAGAGGGATAAGATGAAAACTGTAACAGATATGAAAAAGCTGAATCATACATGAATAGCCCAATAATTTGTGAACATTTTAAAGTTTGAATGGTTGTTCTAGGCGAAAGTATGAGGAAGTAGTTAAGTTTCAAAAAAGAGCAAGTTTTAGCAGAATTTTGGAAGTTTTCCATTCATTTCAATGGGACAAATTAAAGGAAAAAAGCTTAATATTTTAAAAAGTATAATAGCAAAAAATAGCAAAAATCATAGCGATCATTAGCAGAAATAGCAGAATAGTATAAAATTTGAACGGTGAAAATAGCATAAAAATTGTGGAAGTAGTTAAGTGCCAAAAAAAAGCACAAAAAGTGGCAACTAGAATAATAATAATAATAATAATAATAATAAAGAATAAAGAGAAACAGGAACTCAATAGTGTGGATGCTTAAAGCATCCACACAATAATAATAACTAGAAAAATTTGCATTTCCTGCGAAAATGCAGTGTGGATGCTTTAAAGCTGAAGCTGTCTGCAAAAACTAGCTGAAAAAGTTGCAGAAATTGTAAAAACTTTGCAGAAGCAAAGGAACTTTGCTAAAATGGAATAACTTAGCAGAACTGCAATATCTTAGAGGAAACATAATACTTGGCAGAAATACAATAGCATAGCAGAACTTAGCAGAAATATTGTAACTTACCAGAAACATGATAACTTCTCAAAAATACAAGAATTTAGGAGAAATAGTATAAGATAACAGAAAGAATATATTTAGCCAAAAATACTTAAGCATTACAGAAACACTATGATTTAGAAAAATAGTACAACAGAGCAGAAATACTGTGATTTACCAGAGACACTGTGATGAACTATGAATATTGTAATTTTAAATCAATACTATGTTTCAGCACAAATACTCTGGTTTAGCACAAATATTATAACATAGCAGAAATACAATTATATAGCAGAAATGCTATATTTAGAAAGAAAAATATAATATAGTAGAAATAGTATGATTTAGCAGAAATACTACATTATAGCATAATAACAATGATTTAGAGCAAATACTATGATTGAGCAGAATAGTAATAACTTAAGTGAAAATACTGGAAAAGTAAGATGACAAGCTGAAAAAAAAAACGGAACATGGTTAAGTTCCCTCAACACTAATTGTTGTTCACCTATGAAAAAAAAATAAAGAAATAAAAATAAATTTAAAAAACAAGAAGGAACAGCCAACAGATACACACAAAATCAAATATGTATACACAAATGCACAGAGAGAGAGACACACGGAGGGTCTATGCCAGTCAACCAGTCTGAATATATTATATTTTTTTCCAACAATGAGATGCTGCCCTAAAGAGGGTCTCTCTCTCTCTCTCTCTCTCTCTCTCATGCACACACACACACACACACACACACACACACACACACACACACACACACAGGGAGAGAGAAGCATGTTTTCAGTCAAGCAGCCTGGGAGCTGCTAAATTTGAATCCACAGAGGCTGTGTACTTTTTCCCGCCAAAACAGGTGCACACACGCAGCACAGAGACAGGATTTTTGTAGTCTATTTCTCATAGTGAGGATTCCCTCAAACAAATGACCATAATTTCCTAACTGTATTGGCCAGAACGGTCATTCTTACACCGTTTTGTTCAGAAGAGATGGGGGAATCGTCAAGTGCTGACAATTTATCATTAAAATATGAATTTTTAGAGATATATGACATGGCTGACGGGTTGGTTTAGAAGCCACGAAGGCCCCAATATGCAAATTTGAATGCCTCAGCCCACATATATGATTGGCTGGCTGGGAAGCCGTGCAGGCCCTGATTTGTAAATTTGAATGTGTCATGCCTAAGATATGATTGGCTGGCTGGGGACCTGGCAGTAATATATAGAAATAGTATGATTAAGCATAAATACTACATTTACTAGAAATACAATGTTTTAGCACAAATAGTATAAAAAGCAGAAATACTATAATTTAGCACAAATAGTATAAAAAGCAGAAATACTATAATTTAGCAGAAATACTATATTAGGCACAAATCCTATGAAAAGCAGAAATACTGTATTTAGCACAAGTACCGAAAAGTACCAGAAATACTATGATTTAGCAGAATAGTAATAACTTACAAAATTACAAATATGGAGGCATATTGAAACACAAATGCACAGAGGGACACACAAACACAGGCTCTAATCCAGTCAACCAGTCTAACTATATTCAATTTAAATCCTACAATGACATGCTGCCAAATAAGGGTAGGGTTCTCTCTCTCCCACTAAACACACACACACACACACACACACACACACACACACACACACACACACACACACAGAGGGAGAGAGCTGCTGAATTTGAATCCACCAATCAGAGAGGCTGTGTACTTTTTCCCGCCAAAACAGGTGCACGCAGCACAGAGAGACACAGGATTATTGCAGTCTATTTCTCATAGTGACGACTCCCCTCAAACAAATGGCCATAATTTCCTAACCGTAGGGGCTAGAACGGTCATTCTTACACCGTTTTGTTCAGAAGAGATGGGGGAATCTTCAAGTGTTGACAATTTATCATTAAAATATGAATTATTGAAGATATTTGACTTGTAATGCACCATAACTGAGTAGAGCGAAGCGAAAACTGCCTTGACTTACCCTCAAACAACACTTTGTAACTCTAAATCTATTTGGAGTATCGATATCATTCTTTCACCGTAAGAGACAGCAGGCTTTGGTGAACAGTCATGGAAATTTTCAGGTCTCTGTGGAAATCCATTAAAAAGATATGACGAGAGAAAAAAGTGGTTCTTTTCCAGAGTTTGAAATCTGAAGAAATCTGAGCGAAGGACGAATTTCCTACCCTCAAACAAGTCCAACTCATCTCAGAACGGTAATAGGTGAGAAAAAAATTCTTGAATTGTGAGCATCAGGAGTGTCTGAAGATATACCGAGACAAGCCTCATGTCTTAACTTCGCTTCGTTAAGGAGATATGACGATTCGAATATGCCTCTCATTACAGAAATCCAGCGGTGATTTTGAACAAACTCTCCATTGACTTTATATGGAGAGTTTTGAGACTTTGTGTTGGTCTGAGGAGATTTGCCAAAATTCTATAAATCCCACAACAATGATAGTGACATTTTCGGAAAGCCAGCAAAAATACCTGCGTTTTCATGTATAATTTGTGGAAGTTGAGTGAAAATTGAGCAAGTAGCAAGAAGTTGTTCGGACATGAAGAGAAGACTGCAAAACCTTCCGTGGCACACTGGAAGCCAAGTGCATAGCAACCATAACAACGCATGTATTTTGTGAAAAATCACAATTTTGCAACTGAAAACTTTAAGAGGCATAAAAGCAAAACGGTAAAAGATTTTAAAAAGCTGATTTATATCTGAATAGCCCAATAATTTGAGAACATTTTAAAGTTTGAATGGTTGTTCTACGTGAAAATATGAGGAAGTAGTTAAGTTTCAAAAACAAGCAAATTTTAGCAGAATTGCAGAAGTTTCCCATTCATTTCAATGGGACAAATTAAGCTTAATATTTTAAAAAGTATAATAGTGAAAAATACCAAAAGACATAGCACACATTAGCAGAAATAGCAGAATAGTTTAAAATTTGAACGGTGAAAATCGGCTGAAAATTGTGGAAGTAGTTAAGTGCCAAAAAGTGTACGGAAGTCCCAAGAGGAACTCAATAGTGTGGATGCTTAAAGCATCCACACAACTAGAAAAATTTGCATTTCCTGCGAAAATGCAGTGTGGATGCTTTAAAGCTGAAGCTGTATGCAAAAACTAGCTGAAAAAGCTGAAAAGTTGCAGAAATTGTAAAAACTTTGCAGAAGCAAAGGAACTTTGCTAAAATGTAATAACTTAGCAGAACTGCAATATCTTAGAGGAAACATAATACTTGGCAGAAATACAATAGCACAGCAGAACTTAGCAGAAATATTGTAACTTACCAGAAACATGATAACTTCTCAAAAATACAAGAATTTAGGAGAAATAGTATAAGATAACAGAAAGAATATATTTAGCCAAAAATACTTAAACATTACGGAAACACTACGATTTAGAAAAATAGTACAACATAGCAGAAATACTGTGATTTACCAGAGACACTGTGATGAACTATGAATATTGTAATTTTAAATTAAGACTATGTTTTAGCACAAATAGTATAATTTAGCAGAAATACTATCATTTGGCAGAAATACTATGTTTCAGCACAAATACTCTGGTTTAGCACAAATATTATAACATAGCAGAAATACAATTATACAGCAGAAGTGCTATATTTAGAGAGAAAAATATAATATAGTAGAAATACTATGATTTAGCAGAAATACTGTAATCAGGACATATACTGTAACATGACAGAAATTCCTCCACTTAGTAGTAATAAGACAACTCAACATAAGACAAATGTTATGATTTGGCACAAAAACAAAGATTTGGCAAAATACTATGATTTAGCAGAAATACTATGATTGAGCAGAAGTACTAAGATTTAGTAAAAGTACCTTGATTTAACAGAAATACAATTATGGAGGAGTAATACTTTAAAATGGGAGAAATATTGATACACACACACATACACAGAGCCTAAAGGGAACAGTATTTGTGCCATGGAGTGTTAACAAGAATCTGAGGTCCATATTAGAAAAGCTGGTAAAATCATAAAAGTTTGCAGAATACTGTAAAAGGCTTTCTCTCTCTCTCTCTCTCTGTGGTTGTCTCGCGCACACACACACACACACACACACACACACACACACACACACACACACACACAAGATCCAATTCAGTCAACCAGTCTAAATATATTGAATTTGAATCTTACAATGAGATCATCCCATAAAAAGGCTTTCTCTCTCTCTCTCTCTCTCTCTCTCTCTCCCTCTCGCTCTCTGTCACACACACACACACACACACACACACACACACACAGGGAGAGAGAAGTAAGTTTCTAGGTCAAAGCCTGGGAGCTGCTGAATTTGAATCCACCAATCAGAGAGCCTGTGCACTTTTTACCGCCAAAACAGGTGCACGCAGCACAGAGAGACAGGATTTTTGCAGTCTATTTCTCATAGTGACGACTCCCCTCAAACAAATGACCATAATTTCCTAACCGTAGGGGCTAGAACGGTCATTCTTACACCGTTTTGTTCAGAAGAGATGGGGGAATCTTCCAGTGTTGACAATTTATCATTAAAATATGAATTATTAAAGATATTTGACTTCTAATGCACCATAACTGAGTAGAGCAAAGAAAAAACTGCCTTGACTTGCCCTCAAACAACGCTTTCTAACTCTAAATCTATTTGGAGTATCAATATCATTCTTTCACCGTAAGAGACAGCAGGCTTTGGTGAACAGTCATGGAAATTTTCAGGTCTCTGTGGAAATCCATTAAAAAGATATGACGAGAGAAAAAAGTGGTTCATTTCCAGAATTTGAAATCTGAAGAAATCTGAGCGAAGGACGAATTTCCTACCCTCAAACAAGTCTAACTCATTTCAGAACGGTAATAGGTGAGAAAATAATTCTTGAATTGTGAGCGTCAGGAGTGTCTGAAGATATACTGGGACAAGCCTCATGTCTTAACTTTGCTTCGTTAAGGAGATATGACGATTTGAATATGCCTCTCATTACAGAAATCAAGCGGTGATTTTGAACAAGCTCTCCATTGACTTTCTATGGAGAGTTTTGCGACTTTGTGTTGGTCTGAGGAGATTTGCCAAAATTCTATAAATCCCACAACAATGATAGTGACATTTTCGGAAAGCCAGCAAAAATACCTACGTTTTGATGTATAATTTGTGGAAGTTGAGTGAAAATTGAGCAAGTAGCAAGAAGTTGTTCGGACATGAAGAGAAGACTGCAAAACCTTCAGTGGCACACTGGAAGCCAAGTGCATAGCAACCATAACAACGCATGTATTTTGTGAAAAATCACAATTTTGCAACTGAAAACTTTAAGAGGCATGAAAGTAAAACGGTAAAAGATTTGAAAAAGCTGATTTATACCTGAATAGCCCAATAATTTGAGAACATTTTAAAGTTTGAATGGTTGTTCTACGTGAAAATATGAGGAAGTAGTTAAGTTTCAAAAACAAGCAAATTTTAGCAGAATTGCAGAAGTTTCCCATTCATTTCAATGGGACAAATTAAGCTTAATATTTTAAAAAGTATAATAGTGAAAAATACCAAAAGTCATAGCACACATTAGCAGAAATAGCAGAATAGTTTAAAATTTGAACGGTGAAAATCGGCTGAAAATTGTGGAAGTAGTTAAGTGCCAAAAAGTGTACGGAAGTCCCAAGAGGAACTCAATAGTGTGGATGCTTAAAGCATCCACACAATAATAATAAAGAATAAAGAGAAACAGGAACTCAATAGTGTGGATGCTTAAAGCATCCACACAACTAGAAAAATCTGCATTTCCTGCGAAAATGCAGTGTGGATGCTTTAAAGCTGAAGCTGTATGCAAAAACTAGCTGAAAAAGCTGAAAAGTTGCAGAAATTGTAAAAACTTTGCAGAAGCAAAGGAACTTTGCTAAAATGGAATAACTTAGCAGAACTGCAATATCTTAGAGGAAACATAATACTTGGCAGAAATGCAATAGCATAGCAGAACTTAGCAGAAATATTGTAACTTACCAGAAACATGATAACTTCTCAAAAATACAAGAATTTAGGAGAAATAGTATAAGATAACAGAAAGAATATATTTAGCCAAAAATACTTAAGCATTACAGAAACACTATGATTTAGAAAAATAGTACAACAGAGCAGAAATACTGTGATTTACCAGAGACACTGTGATGAACTATGAATATTGTAATTTTAAATTAATACTATGTTTTAGCACAAATACTATAATTTGACAGAAATACTATCATTTGGCAGAAATACTATGTTTCAGCACAAATACTCTGGTTTAGCACAAATATTATAACATAGCAGAAATACAATTATATAGCAGAAATGCTATATTTAGAGAGAAAAATATAATACAGTAGAAATAGTATGATTTAGCAGAAATACTACAATATAGCATAATAACAATGATTTAGAACAAATACTATGATTGAGCAGAATAGTAATAACTTAAGTGAAAATACTGGAAAAGTAAGATGACAAGCTGAAAAAAAAACGGAACATGGTTAAGTTCCCTCAAAACTAATTGTTGTTCACCTGTGAAAAAAAAATAAAGAAATAAAAATAAATTTAAAAAACAAGAAGGAACAGCCAACAGATACACACAAAATCAAAAATGTATACACAAATGCAAAGAGAGAGAGACACACGGAGGGTCTATGCCAGTCAACCAGTCTGAATATATTATACTTTTTTCCAACAATGAGATGCTGCCCTAAAGAGGGTCTCTCTCTCTCTCTCTCTCTCTCTCTCTCTCTCTCTCATGCACACACACACACACACACACACACACACACACACACACACACACACACAAGATCCAATTCAGTCAACCAGTCTAAATATATTGAATTTGAATCTTACAATGAGATCATCCCATAAAAAGGCTTTCTCTCTCTCTCTCTCTCTCTCTCTCTCTCTGTCACACACACACACACACACACACAGGGAAAGAGAAGTAAGTTTCTAGCTCAGTCAAGCAGCCTGGGAGCTGCTGAATTTGAATCCACCAATCAGAGAGGCTGTGCACTTTTTCCCGCCAAAACAGGTGCACGCAGCACAGAGAGACACAGGATTTTTGCAGTCTATTTCTCATAATGACGACTCCCCTCAAACAAATGACCATAATTTCCTAACCGTAGGGGCTAGAACGGTCATTCTTACACCGTTTTGTTCAGAAGAGATGGGGGAATCTTAAAGTGTTGACAATTTATCATTAAAATATGAATTATTAAAGATATTTGACTTCTAATGCACCATAACTGAGTAGAGCAAAGCAAAAACTGCCTTGACTTGCCCTCAAACAACGCTTTCTAACTCTAAATCTATTTGGAGTATCAATATCATTCTTTCACCGTAAGAGACAGCAGGCTTTGGTGAACAATCATGGAAATTTTCAGGTCTCTGTGGAAAGCCATTAAAAAGATATGACGAGAGAAATAAGTGGTTCATTTCCAGAGTTTGAAATCTGAAGAAATCTGAGCGAAGGACGAATTTCCTACCCTCAAACAAGTCTAACTCATTTCAGAACGGTAATAGGTGAGAAAATAATTCTTGAATTGTGAGCGTCAGGAGTGTCTGAAGATATACTGGGACAAGCCTTATGTCTTAACTTTGCTTCGTTAAGGAGATATGACGATTCGAATATGCCTCTCATTACAGAAATCAAGCGGTGATTTTGAACAAGCTCTCCATTGACTTTCTATGGAGAGTTTTGCGACTTTGTGTTGGTCTGAGGAGATTTGCCAAAATTCTATAAATCCCACAACAATGATAGTGACATTTTCGGAAAGCCAGCAAAAATACCTACGTTTTGATGTATAATTTGTGGAAGTTGAGTGAAAATTGAGCAAGTAGCAAGAAGTTGTTCGGACATGAAGAGAAGACTGCAAAACCTTCAGTGGCACACTGGAAGCCAAGTGCATAGCAACCATAACAACGCATGTATTTTGTGAAAAATCACAATTTTGCAACTGAAAACTTTAAGAGGCATAAAAGTAAAACGGTAAAAGATTTGAAAAAGCTGATTTATACCTGAATAGCCCAATAATTTGAGAACATTTTAAAGTTTGAATGGTTGTTCTACGTGAAAATATGAGGAAGTAGTTAAGTTTCAAAAACAAGCAAATTTTAGCAGAATTACAGAAGTTTCCCATTCATTTCAATGGGACAAATTAAGCTTAATATTTTAAAAAGTATAATAGTGAAAAATACCAAAAGACATAGCACACATTAGCAGAAATAGCAGAATAGTTTAAAATTTGAACGGTGAAAATCGGCTGAAAATTGTGGAAGTAGTTAAGTGCCAAAAAGTGTACGGAAGTCCTAAGAGGAACTCAATAGTGTGGATGCTTAAAGCATCCACACAATAAAGAATAAAGAGAAACAGGAACTCAATAGTGTGGATGCTTTAAAGCATCCACACAATAATAAAGAATAAAGAGAAACAGGAACTCAATAGTGTGGATGCTTAAAGCATCCACACAATAAAGAGAAACAGGAACTCAATAGTGTGGATGCTTAAAGCATCCACACAATAATAAGAATAATAAATCCGACGAATAGTAATAAGTGTGCCTCTTGGCATAGGCACACTTAATAATAAATCCGACGAATAGTAATAAGTGTGCCTCTTGGCATAGGCACACTTAATAAGAATAACTAGAGAGCGAAAATTTCAGAAGAAATTTTAAGTGTGCCTATGCCGCCGCTAATCAGTGTAGTTTGCCATTCATACGGCTACAGAGAGCAAAACTCAGCAGAGCAGCCATTCTCCACCATGAACTATGGTAAAAACAAAGACCGCTCGCGCCTCACAGATGACAGCTTACAGTTTTGTGTAAAGATGAGGTGACTTCGTACAGCCCTGATTTGCAGACGCTGTGCACAGAGGTTCATGAGCAGAAGTCCCATTGTACCACGGCAGACCCGACAATGCTTGCATGAACACGCTTTGAAACATTACGTTATGGACCACTTTTCACACATGGTTACACACATGGTTACTAAAATGAATAAATGAATTATCGGCCCATATAAACGAAAAATAAGTCCAGCAGAGAAACAGTCCCATGGCGAGTGATCGGGTGGTGAAACGAGTGTCAGCCGCTTCACTTTAAGCCAAGCCCGGGTGCTTTTGAGCGAAGCAGCGCTAGCCGCGCTAGATAGCCGGCTAGCAGCAACATCGTGAGAAAACTGTTGCTAATATGGGATGTTTTGACAAAACGAGCAGATATTTGACGTTTACACACCTACATTCTCGCCTGAAAATATCGTAAAAGTTTATTTTGTGACCTAGAAACACGAATAAGAGGAATATATTAAACGAAGTGGCAGCCGCCATTGTTTAACTCGGTAGAGGCGTGCTATGAATTGTGGGATATGGAGTGTTCCACCAAGCATACACCCTTGCGGTTACCGTAACCAAATGAATTATCGGCCCATATAAACGAAAAATAAGTCCAGCTGAGAAACAGTCCCATGGCGACTGATCGGGTGGTGAAACGAGTGTCAGCCGCTTCACTTTAAGCCAAGCCCGGGTGCTTTTGAGCAAAGTAGCGCTAGCCGCGCTAGATAGCCGGCTAGCAGCAACATCGTGAGAAAACTGTTGCTAATATGGGATGTTTTGACAAAACGAGCAGATATTTGACGTTTACACACCTACATTCTCGCCTGAAAATATCGTAAAAGTTTATTTTGTGACCTAGAAACACGAATAAGAGGAATATATTAAACGAAGTGGCAGCCACCATTGTTTAACTCGGTAGAGGCGTGCTATGAATTGTGGGATATGGAGTGTTCCACCAAGCATACACCCTTGCGGTTACCGTAACTATTCAATGGTTTGCGCAACGTTAAAAATTCCAATGGTTCCTGAAAGCAGCGACGCTGTGCGCGCCGTTGATATTGTCGTCATTACGGTAATGCAAATACGGATAGACAGGCCGTACTACTCCCGACATACCACTAGAGAGAGCCAACACACCACAAATGAAGTTTGAAATCTGTTTCTAGGGGGCCAAAAGTTGAATCTTTCTCATGGGCCTACAAATGGGCCAAAATTTGCACTAAAATCTAAATATTTAAAAAACTATAAAAGTCATAAACACCAAAAGTCATAGCATACTAGTCCAGACCCAGCCGCACAAAATGATATAACATATGTAACCCTTGTGTCAAAACTGTGTGGGACATAAGCGCGGGAAAATTTTCACTAAAATATTAATATTTAAAAAACTATAAAAGTCATAAACACCAAAAGTCATAGCACACCATTCCAAATCCAGCCGCACATAATGATATAACATATGTGAACCTTGTCTCAAAACTGTGGGGCGAGTTTCGCTGCAAAATTTCAGGCGGAAAAAGGAAAATAATAATAATAATAATAATAATAAGAATAATAAATCCGACGAATAGTAATAAGTGTGCCTCTTGGCATAGGCACACTTAATAATAATAAACAGAGCAGATACAATAGGGCCTTCGCACTGTCAGTGCTCGGGCCCTAATAAACAGAGCAGATACAATAGGGCCTTCGCACTGTCAGTGCTCGGGCCCTAATAATAAACAGAGCAGATACAATAGGGCCTTCGCACTCTCGGTGCTCGGGCCCTAATTAAAGCTGCAAGCAGCGTTATGATGGCCCTCGCACCCCCGGCGTGTCGAGCCACGCCCAACACCTGAAACCAGCACGTCCGATCTGATGTCACATTGATGGAATTCATGCATTTAACCACCAGCTAACATTTCACCTCGTTCAATCATGATTAGTTAGTCGCCCCACTAGGTGGCGCTCTAACCATTAATGACAAATGGCATAACAAACATTTCCGAGCTCGAGTCTCATCACGCCTATGACCTTTGGGAGAGATTGAACATTGTGTTTTTGAGTGACAGCAGATTACTGCTTTTTGGCGAGTGACTGAAACCACGTGCCGCCATGACCACCCTGTTTCCCTGAATGTAAAAAGCTTCGCAATTTAACATCACAAAGGTCTTTAGATGCCACACACTGGAGATCGCATCAATCTGATGAAATCCCTTGGAGGAGTTCGTCAAAGTACGGTGCCTGAAAAGAGGGGAAAATGTCGCCAAAATTACACATTCATTTTAAAATGGCTGACTTCCTGTTGGATTTGGGATATTGCTCCAAGAGACTTTTTTGTACATCTTGATATCTCCTATAAGCTTACCAGATTTCAGACTCATACATAAAACACAGAGCAGGGGCTGATGATTTGAAATATTGTAGGGGGCGCTGCTGAGCCATTTTGCGCTATTCAAGGAAGGTGATCACATAACAACAAAGCCTTCATCACATTGGAGGTGTGGGCCAAATTTAAAGCCTATATAAACTTTCCAAGCCCCTCAAAAGCCACTTCATTTTTCATGGTCAACCGCCTTCCCACCAGGGTGCGCTGTTCAGTTTAAAGTCACAATTTTCGCACTGAAGCATCATGACGGACAGACGGTGATATTCACCGCTTTTGAGGTGGCCACGATGAACCTGGGTAAATCAGTACAACAAAATGTAAGACATGACATTTCCTGTTGCCAATAGGTGGCGCTCTGCATATTACTGACAATGGGCACATCAATCTGTTCAGGGCGGGTCTGACATCACGCCTGTAAAGTCTGGTACTAATCAGACTGGATTTCATTGAGTTATACTAATTTGTTTCTCCATGGCGAGACATCAAAGTTCGCCATGCTGCTGGGGTCACACCCTTTCGCGAAAAGTCACAGTTTTCACTGTAACCCAAGACCAACTCCTTAAGGCTTTCCTGGAGAAATTTGAGGCTGCAGATGTCACCCATCACAATACTGTACCCCAAAGTGTAAAACATGACATTTCCTGTTCCCACTAGGTGGCGCTGTCCCTGATGTCAAATATGGCAGGTGAAATATGTTCAGGGGTGGAGCCTTATCATATGTGTGCTCTTTGGTCCAGGTCAGACAATGTATGACAGAATGAGAGGCAATAAGATTTTCATGGCGAGTCATCGAAATTCGCCGTGGCGCCACGGCCTCACGGTATTGTGAAAACTCAAAAGCTCCGCAATTTAACATGGCCCAGGTGTGTAGTTGACACTGACCAAAGATGAAGCTTATAAGACCAAATCCCAAGGAGGAGTTCGAAAAAGTTCGAGGCATGGAAATGGCAAAATTAGAGCCAAAATGTCACCTTCACGTCCAAATGGTGGACTTCCTGTTGGGTTTGCGTCAATGGGCCAACAGACTTTTTTGTTCATCTTGGCATGGTACAGATGTGTGCCAAATTTCATACATGTAGCTCAAACGATGTGGTCGTAGGGCTGCATTTAACAAGGCATAGGTGGCGCTCTAGAGCCATTTCCCAGTGCTCATATGTAAAACCATTAAAATACAAAATTTCTCACCAGACCTGGCATGTGTGCAAAATTTCATGAGTTTTTGAGCATGTTTAGGCCCTCAAAAGGCCAATTCATTTGCCGAAATAATAATAATAATAATAATTAAAGCTGCAAGCAGCGTTATGAGGGCCCTCGCACCCCCGGCGCGTCGAGCCACGCCCAACACCTGAAACCAGCACGTCCGATCTGATGTCACATTGATGGAATTCATGCATTTTATCACCAGCTAACATTTCACCTCGTTCAATCATGATTAGTTAGTCGTCCCACTAGGTGGCGCTCTAACCATTAATGACAAATGGCATAACAAACATTTCCGAGCTCGAGTCTCATCACGCCTATGACCTTTGGGAGAGATTGAACATTGTGTTTTTGAGTGACAGCAGATTACTGCTTTTTGGCGAGTGACTGAAACCACGTGCCGCCATGACCACCCCGTTTCCCTAAACGTAAAAAGCTTCGCAATTTAACATCACAAAGGTCTTTAGATGCCACATACAGGAGATCGCATCAATCTGATGAAATCCCTTGGAGGAGTTCGTCAAAGTACGGTGCCTGAAAAGAGGGGAAAATGTCGCCAAAATTACACATTAATTTTAAAATGGCTGACTTCCTGTTGGATTTGGGATATTGCTCCAAGAGACTTTTTTGTACATCTTGATATCTCCTATAAGCTTACCAGGTTTCAGACTCATAGATAAAACACAGAGCAGGGGCTGTGGTTTTGAAATTTTGTAGGGGGCGCTGTGGAGCCATTTTGCGCTATTCAAGGAAAATGGTTACATAACAACAAAGCGTTCATCACATTGGAGGTGTGGGCCAAATTTAAAGCCTATATAAACTTTCCAAGCCCCTCAAAAGCCACTTCATTTTTCATGGTCAACCGCCTTCCCACCAGGGTGCGCCGTTCAGTTTAAAGTCACAATTTTCGCACTGAAGCATCATGAGGCACTGATGGTGATATTCACCGCTTTTGAGATGGCCACGATGAACCTGTGAAAATCAGTACAACAAAGTGAAAGCCATGACATTTCCTGTTGCCACTAGGTGGCGCTCTGCGTATTCCCGACAATGGGCACATCAATCTGTTCAGGGCGGGTCTGACATCATGCCTGTAAAGTCTGGTTCTGATCAGCTTGGATTTCATGAAGTTATACTAATTTGTTTCTCCATGGCGAGACATCAAAGTTCGCCATGCTGCTGGGGTCACACCCTTTCGCGAAAAGTCACAGTTTTCACTGTAACCCAAGACCAACTCCTTAAGGCTTTCCTGGAGAAATTTGAGGCTGCAGATGTCACCCATCACAATACTGTACCCCAAAGTGTAAAACATGACATTTCCTGTTCCCACTAGGTGGCGCTGTCCCTGATGTCAAATATGGTAGTTGAAATGTGTTCAGGGGTGGAGTCTTATCATATGTGTACTCTTTGGTCCAGCTCGGACAATGTATGACAGAATGAGAGGCAATAAGATTTTCATGGCGAGTCATCGAAATTCGCCACGGCGCCACGGCGCCACGGCGTCACCGTATTGTGAAAACTCAAAAGCTCCGCAATTTAACATGGCCCAGGTGTGTAGTTGGCACTGTCCAAATTTGAAGTTTATAGGACCAAATCCCAAGGAGGAGTTCGTTAAAGTACAAGGCATGGAAACGGTAAAATCAGAGCCAAAATGTCACCTTCAATCCAAAATGGCGGACTTCCTGTTGGGTTTAGGACATGGCCATAATAGACTTTTTTGTGCGTCTGCTAACGATAGATATGTGTTCCAATTTTCATACATGTAGGTCATACCCACACCGGGGGCTCGCGTTTTAGATTTTTCTAGGTGGCGCTACTGAGCCAATTTTCCCTGGCCATGTCTGAGGACATTAAACTACGTAATTTTTCACCAGACCTGACGCGTGTGCAAAATTTCATGAGTTTTTGAGCATGTTTAGGCCCTCAAAAAGGCCCTTGTTTTACCTGAATAATAATAATAATAATAATAATAATAATAATAATAATAATAATAATAATAATAATAATAAGAAACGGAGCAGATACAATAGGGCCTTCGCACTCTCGGTGCTCGGGCCCTAATAAACAGAGCAGATACAATAGGGCCTTCGCACTGTCAGTGCTCGGGCCCTAATAAACAGAGCAGATACAATAGGGCCTTCGCACTGTCAGTGCTCGGGCCCTAATTAAAGCTGCAAGCAGCGTTATGAGGGCCCTCGCACCCCCGGCGCGTCGAGCCACGCCCAACACCTGAAACCAGCACGTCCGATCTGATGTCACATTGATGGAATTCATGCATTTAACCACCAGCTAACATTTCACCTCGTTCAATCATGATTAGTTAGTCGTCCCACTAGGTGGCGCTCTAACCATTAATGACAAATGGCATAACAAACATTTCCGAGCTCGAGTCTCATCACGCCTATGACCTTTGGGAGAGATTGAACATTGTGTTTTTGAGTGACAGCAGATTACTGCTTTTTGGCGAGTGACTGAAACCACGTGCCGCCATGACCACCCCGTTTCCCTGAACGTAAAAAGCTTCGCAATTTAACATCACAAAGGTCTTTAGATGCCACATACAGGAGATCGCATCAATCTGATGAAATCCCTTGGAGGAGTTCGTCAAAGTACGGTGCCTGAAAAGAGGGGAAAATGTCGCCAAAATTACACATTAATTTTAAAATGGCTGACTTCCTGTTGGATTTGGGATATTGCTCCAAGAGACTTTTTTGTACATCTTGATATCTCCTATAAGCTTACCAGGTTTCAGACTCATAGATAAAACACAGAGCAGGGGCTGTGGTTTTGAAATTTTGTAGGGGGCGCTGTGGAGCCATTTTGCGCTATTCAAGGAAAATGGTTACATAACAACAAAGCGTTCATCACATTGGAGGTGTGGGCCAAATTTAAAGCCTATATAAACTTTCCAAGCCCCTCAAAAGCCACTTCATTTTTCATGGTCAACCGCCTTCCCACCAGGGTGCGCCGTTCAGTTTAAAGTCACAATTTTCGCACTGAAGCATCATGAGGCACTGATGGTGATATTCACCGCTTTTGAGATGGCCACGATGAACCTGTGAAAATCAGTACAACAAAGTGAAAGCCATGACATTTCCTGTTGCCACTAGGTGGCGCTCTGCGTATTCCCGACAATGGGCACATCAATCTGTTCAGGGCGGGTCTGACATCATGCCTGTAAAGTCTGGTTCTGATCAGCTTGGATTTCATGAAGTTATACTAATTTGTTTCTCCATGGCGAGACATCAAAGTTCGCCATGCTGCTGGGGTCACACCCTTTCGCGAAAAGTCACAGTTTTCACTGTAACCCAAGACCAACTCCTTAAGGCTTTCCTGGAGAAATTTGAGGCTGCAGATGTCACCCATCACAATACTGTACCCCAAAGTGTAAAACATGACATTTCCTGTTCCCACTAGGTGGCGCTGTCCCTGATGTCAAATATGGCAGTTGAAATATGTTCAGGGGTGGAGCCTTATCATATGTGTACTCTTTGGTCCAGCTCGGACAATGTATGACAGAATGAGAGGCAATAAGATTTTCATGGCGAGTCATTGAAATTCGCCGCGGCGCCACGGCGTCACCGTATTGTGAAAACTCAAAAGCTCCGCAATTTAACATGGCCCAGGTGTGTAGTTGGCACTGTCCAAATTTGAAGTTTATAGGACCAAATCCCAAGGAGGAGTTCGTTAAAGTACAAGGCATGGAAACGGTAAAATCAGAGCCAAAATGTCACCTTCAATCCAAAATGGCGGACTTCCTGTTGGGTTTAGGACATGTCCATAGTAGACTTTTTTGTGCGTCTGCTAACGCTAGATATGTGTTCCAATTTTCATACATGTAGGTCATACCCACACCGGGGGCTCGCGTTTTAGATTTTTCTAGGTGGCGCTACTGAGCCAATTTTCCCTGGCCATGTCTGAGGACATTAAAATACGTAATTTTTCACCAGACCTGACGCGTGTGCAAAATTTCATGAGTTTTTGAGCATGTTTAGGCCCTCAAAAAGGCCCTTGTTTTACCTGAATAATAATAATAATAAGAAGAAGAAGAAGAAGAAGAAACGGAGCAGATACAATAGGGCCTTCGCACTCTCGGTGCTCGGGCCCTAATTAAAGCTGCAAGCAGCGTTATAAGGGCCCTCGCACCCCCGGCGCGTCGAGCCACGCCCAACACCTAAAACCAGCACGTCCAATCTGATGTCACATTGATGGAATTCATGCCTTTAACCACCAGCTAACATTTCATCTCATTCAATCATGATTATAGTCGCCCCACTAGGTGGCGCTCTAACCATTACTGACAAATGGCATAACAAACATTTCCGAGCTTGAGTCTCATCACGTCTACGACCTTTGGGAGAGATTGAACATTGTGTTTTTGAGTGACAGCAGATTACTGCTTTTTGGCGAGTGATTGAAACTCCACGTGCCGCCATGACCACCCCGTTTCCCTGAACGTAAAAAGCTTCGCAATTTAACATCACAAAGGTCTTTAGATGCCACATGCAGGAGATCGCATCAATCTGATGAAATCCCTTGGAGGAGTTCGTGAAAGTATGGTGCCTGAAAAGAGGGGAAAATGTCGCCAAAATTACACATTCATTTTAAAATGGCTGACTTCCTGTTGGATTTGGGATATTGCTCCAAGAGACTTTTTTGTAGATCTTGGTATCTCCTATAAGCTTACCAGGTTTCAGACTCATAGATAAAACATAGAGCAGGGGCTGATGTTTTGAAATATTGTAGGGGGCGCTGTGGAGCCATTTTGCGCTATTCAAGGAAAATGGTTACACAACAACAAAGCCTTCATCACATTGGAGGTGTGGGCCAAATTTAAAGCCTCTATAAACTTTCCAAGCCCCTCAAAAGCCACTTCATCTTTCATGGTCGACTGCGCTGCCACCAGGGTGCGCCGTTCAGTTTAAAGTCACAATTTTCTCACTGAAGCATCATGAGGGACCCATGTTAATATTCACCGCTTTTGAGGTGTCCACGTTGAACCTGTGAAAATCAGTACAACAAAGTGAAAGACATGATATTCCCTGTTGCCACTAGGTGGCGCTCTGCGTATTCCTGACAATGGGCACATCAATCTGTTCAGGGCGGGTCTGACATCATACCTGTAATGTCTGGTTCTGATCAGCTTGGATTTCATTGAGTTATACTAATTTGTTCCTTCATGGCGAGACATGAAAGTTCGCCATGCTGCTGGGGTCGCACCCTTTCGCGAAAAGTCACAGTTTTCACTGTAACCCAAGACCAACTCCTTAAGGCTTTCCTGGAGAAATTTGAGGCTGCAGATGTCACCCATCACAATACTGTACCCCAAAGTGTAAAACATGACATTTCCTGTTCCCACTAGGTGGCGCTCTCCCTGATGTCAAATATGGCAGTTGAAATGTGTTCAGGGGTGGAGCCTTATCATATGTGTACTCTTTGGTCCAGCTCGGACAATGTATGACAGAATGAGAGGCAATAAGATTTTCATGGCGAGTCATTTAAATTCGCCGCGGCGCCACGGCGTCACCGTATTGTGAAAACTCAAAAGCTCCGCAATTTGACATGGCCCAGGTGTGTAGTTGGCACTGACCAAATTTGAAGTTTATAGGACCAAATCCCAAGGAGGAGTTCGTTAAAGTACAAGGCATGGAAACGGTAAAATCAGAGCCAAAATGTCACCTTCAATCCAAAATGGCGGACTTCCTGTTGGGTTTAGGACATGGCCATAATAGACTTTTTTGTTCGACTCTGAAGGTTATATATGTGTACCGACTTTCAAACATGTAGGTCATACCCATACCAGGGGCTCGCGTTTTTCATTTTTCTAGGTGGCGCTACTGAGCTAATTTTCCCTGGCCATGTCTGAGAACAAGAAAATACGTAAATTTTCACCAGACCTGACGCGTGTGCAAAATTTCATGAGTTTTTGAGCATGTTTAGGCCCTCAAAAGGCCGATTCATTTGCCGAAATAATAATAATAATAATAATAATAATAATAAACAGAGCAGATACAATAGGGCCTTCGCACTTTCAGTGCTCGGGCCCTAATAATAATAATAAACAGAGCAGATACAATAGGGCCTTCGCACTGTCAGTGCTCGGGCCCTAATTACAATGAGAACATGTGGAGGCTGTTAGAGGGAAAATATAGTGAGTTCAGTGCATTGATGTGACATTGTCCTGAAAGATTTAGTTATTCTTTATGGTTAAAGAAATTGCAATAATTTATTCATATTTATTATAAATAACTCTAATTATACATCTTGCTTCCATGTTTGTATCCTGTGTCACTAAAAATACATTTTATTTTAGTTTTATACATTAATTAATGACCTGCAGAATCTCCTTATTATATTAAGTGATTCATAATTGTCACTTTATGCTTTCTCCATCTTGAAAGTGATTGTCGCTGCCGTCAGCAGCAGTTATGCAGTTTAAGATAATTTCATGGTTTAAGTTACAATAAATAAGTTAAAAATACTTTATTTTTAATAAATCAGATTTAATGTATACATTGTTGGTTTGAAAATAAACATTTAAAGGGTTTACAGAATGTTTCCAGGGTGGAACCAATGTTCAGTCTGTTGTTTGGGGTTGACAATATTTTCAGTTATAGGCCACACTCGGTAGAGGGCAGCATGCTTTCCTCTCTCACTTGGTGGAAGAGCTATGTAGAGGCATGCAACGAAGTTTTCCAGCTGTGGGAAGGAGTGACACTGCAAGATGCGTTTTCATTAACCCCTGCAAGTTAATGCGGCCAATGAGGTATGCAATTTGTATTTTATATGTTGTGGTAGAAAATAGGATGTTTGTTTGTGACAGAACTGGCGAGTTTATGGTAGTCACGTGTAATTTGTTAACATTTTGTAAAGGTCAAAGTGTGAGTGTTTTATGTTGTTTAATAATGTGCTTTATTGTTTATTCTCTATGAGAACAATTTACTGTGGAAATTGATTATTTTATGTTGTTTGTACAGTTCTCACGGCATCGTTGGTGGCACCTGTGTGCAATAAATGCCAGTAAAAATCAAGAACGCCTTGTGTCCGTTTTTCAACTTGGAGGGAGTTACAGTGAGAACTCAATCTGCTCGACATGAGGCGAGGAGACGAGGAGCTGTGCCTGTCATCCACTGAGCAAGAAGAAATTCATCGCACTCTAGCATCAGACAGATAAGACTGTGCATACGCCAGTAACCTAAGCAGCAAGCAGTTGAAGTTTTACGTGGATGATCCTTTAAGTGATACATTTAAAACAAGTTAAATGTTAGGAAGTGGATCAACTTTGTCAACTGCTTTAAAGGAACACTGTAAGAACTGAAAGTAATCTGGTGCTCTGCATATTTCCTTTCTAAGTTCATGGTTCTGTCTAAATAATATTTTTTATAGGTGAAGTCATTTTACCTATTTGTGTTATTTGGATGCTAGAAGTGTTGTAGAATTAAGTGCTGTGTCGTATGTGTTGTTGGTTTAGGAACAAAGTTCACCATATTTATACGACTCAAGATGGTATTCATTCAGATATTTTATTAAGGTTTAAGGTGTTGTAAAATCTTGAAGGTATTATCCATTCTTGATGTTTTGGACAAGTTCACCTAAAGGCAAGGTTAAGCTTGTAGCTATTAATATTTCAGGCAATTGAGCTGGTCTGTTGTTAAACCGCATGTCTGTTAAAGGTATAGCTAGAATTTATTTTGTGCCAAGTAATAAGTAAACATCGCAGAATGGATCAAACGACTGAATATGAAACTAAGAATGGCGACTTACTTGAGGATAGTAGTGCCACAAATGTACAGCAGTCACGTGAAGAAGAGCCACGAAGAAGTCAAAGACCTCGAAAGCTTACTGAAAAGGCTCAGCAACTGCATGATGATAAGTCAAAAAAACTTCAGCATCGTTTCACTACAACTTATGATAAATGGAAAGCAAACGCCAAGCAAGCTAAGAAAATGATAAAGGGAGCCCCCTCTGTTGAGGTTGTGAAGGATTTGATGTGTAAGTTAAGTTGTGCATCAGCAGATGTGAAACACGCATATGAAGATTTGCGCAAATGTGCTTCCCCAGACAGTGAGATCCGTTGTAGAGTAGACACCTGTGACGCGGTATCTAAAATAATCTTGGACAATGCAACCACTTATCTTCAGAATAAAGATAACAAAGATGTTCAGACAGAGGATTTAGTCTGGCCTGAGTCTAGTTCAGTGTTTTCATCTTCAGCTTCCCAAGGCACAAGTAAGGGGTCTCAAAGAAGCTTAAGCTCTGCAAGCAGTTCCAGCATAAAGTCACGAAAGTCAAGCCTTTCCTCCATTAAGAGACAAGAGGGCGTAGCAGAGCTGGCTGCCACACAAGCTGCACTAAAGGTCCTGCAGGAGATAGAATGTGAACAACAAGAACTTGAAAGCCTTGAAGAAGAAGATAGAAAGAGGATTGCATTACAAGAGGAAGAAAATGTGGTAAGAAAGAAAGCACTGGAAGAGAAGCGCAGACAAATAGAGCGCTTACAGACTGTTAAGAAGCTAAGTGCGGCAAAGGCACGGCTCCAAGTTTATGAATAAGATGCAAGTTCAGATGAGGAAATAACAGAGTTACTTCATAACCACGCAGCTCAGCAACATAGATCTTCAGGAGCTATAAGGAGTCCACCTGAGCATCCCGTGATACACCAAGCAGATAGTGTCACAGTCCTCGCTGAAGCAATAGCAGAGTCTATTAATGTAAGCCATCTCCCAGCAACTGAACCGTCTGTCTTCATGGGAGACCCACTAAGATACAACGATTGGAAGATGTCATTTCAAACCCTAATAGGCAGGAAAAACATTCCAGTAAATGAAAGGGTCTATTACCTTCGTAAATATGTTGGTGGACCTGCAAAAAGGGCCATTGAAAGTTATTTCCTATTAGGAACGGATGCAGCTTACAACTCAGCATGGGATATCCTGGAAGAAAGATTTGGAAGCTCATTTGTGATAGCTAAAGCTTTCAAGGATAAGCTTGCAGCATTGCCCAAAATTGGACCCAAAGACAGTGTTGAGCTGAGGGATTTTTCAGACTTCCTTAGAGGCTGCCAGGCTGCAATGTCCCAGATTAAGGGTCTGGAAGTATTGAACGACTGTGATGAAAATCAAAAACTTCTAACAAAACTGCCAGATTGGCTGGTGGCCAGTTGGAATAGGAAGGTGATTGAGATAGAAGAAACTTGTAATGTGTTTCCTACTTTCAGTCAGTTTGTGGAATTCATCACAAAGGAAGCAAAAATAGCTTGCAATCCAGTAACTTCTCTTCATGTCCTGAAGTCCGATGATGGTGAAAAAATAAAGACAACAAAGGCACGAAACATTGGTGCAAAGGTGCTTGTGAGCAACTTGGAAGAGAATGCAGAACGCAAGAGATGCACCTTTTGTGAAACATGCAATCATGGTATTCAGACATGCTGGAAATTCAAGGAAAAACCAGTTGAAGAACGCGTTAAATTTGTTCAGACAAAGAAGTTGTGCTTTGGATGTTTACAACCAGGACATCATTCAAGGACCTGCAAAAGAAGGAGTCTTTGTGAAACATGTAAGGAAAAACACCCAACATGTTTACATGAAGATCGTGAAAGAGCAACCAGAAGAGAGAAAAGCAGTGATGAGCATGGGGAGAGTGTAAAAAACCCAAAATATGCTAAGTCAACGGAAAGAACAGAGAGCAAACACACTCCTGAACTATCAAATGAAGCTACATCAAACAGAGTAGTGCAAGGCATGGACAGCATGTACTCCTCTACAGTTGTCCCAGTTTGGCTATCTGCATCATGTAACCCAGAGAATGAAATTATTGTATATGCACTACTTGACAACCAAAGCGATACCACATTCATTATGCAAGATAAGGCAGAAGCTCTGGAAATGAAAGGGGAGGCTGTGCAGTTAAAACTCTCCACACTTTCATCCAGAAATACAATCATCCCAAGTCAAAGGTTAGTTGGACTGCAGGTGAGAGGTTTCTATTCATCAAAGAAGATTTCTCTCCCTGTAACCTATTCAAGAGAGTTCATCCCTGCCAATCTAAGTCACATTCCTACACCAAAAACGGCAAGAGCTTGGCTACACCTAGAGCATCTTGCTGAGGAGATTGCTCCATTGATTGAGTGTGATGTAGGGCTTCTCATAGGATACAACTGTCCACAGGCTTTGCTACCCCGAGAGGTTGTCCCAGGTAAAGACAATGAGCCATTTGCTCAAAGGACAGATCTTGGATGGAGCATAGTCGGTTGTGTTAGCCCATGTGTCGACTATGGTGATGCTATAGGAAGCAGTCACAAGATTGTCATGAAGTCAGTGAAACCTCATCTCCAGACATCTAAGAAGCTCACAAACAAAGTGAAATACATATGTCAAACCCAAGTTAAGGAGTTCATTTCACCACCAGATGTGCTGAGGATGCTTGAGTCTGACTTCAGTGAGAGAAGAGTGGAGGATGCTAATTTATCTCAGGAAGATTTGCGTTTCCTAACCATAATGGAAGAAGGAATCAAAATTAAAGCAGATGGTCACTGTGAAATGCCGCTTCCCTTCAAGAAAGATCAACCAAATCTCCCAGACAATAAGGCATGTGCAGTTCACAGGCTTCGATGCTTGAAAGGAAGATTTGAAAAAGACAAACAATATCAAAAGGACTACACAACCTTTATGAGTGAAATCATAACAAATGGGGATGCAGAAAAGGTCCCAAGACAAGAAATTAACAACATTCCTGTGTGGTACATTCCTCATCAGCCTCATCACCCACACAAGCCAGGAAAAATACGGGTTGTGTTCGACTGCTCAGCAAGATTTGAAGGCGTGACATTAAATGATTACTTTCTCACTGGACCAGAATTAACGAACAGCCTGATAGGTGTTCTCTGCCGCTTTCGCAAGGGACAAGTTGCTATAATGTGCGATATTGAGCGTATGTTCCATCAGTTTCACGTCAAAGCAGAGGACCAGGACTACTTGAGATTTCTCTGGTGGGACGATGGAAACTTCCAGGCTCAACCATCAGTCTATCGCATGCGAGTGCACCTATTTGGAGCTGCCTCCTCCCCTGGTTGTGCAAACTTTGGGTTGAAACATGTTGCTGCCCAAGGACATGGTCACTACAGTGAAACGACCATTCAGTTCATTGAACGAAACTTTCATTCCAGAGAGTGAACGTGCAGATTCAGTACGAAATCGTGACTTGGTTCTTGGTGAGTCCCAAATTGAGAGAGCTCTGGGAATCAAATGGTGCATTGTTTCAGACCAGTTCCATTTCAGAGTGATTGTGGATGAACGCCCACTTTCTAGAAGAGGAGTCTTATCAACTGTGGCATCCATCTATGACCCTCTTGGCTTTGTGGCACCATTTGTTCTGGTTGGAAAGCAAATACTCCAACAGATGTGTCAAGACAAGGTTGGATGGGATGAGCCACTGTCAGAAGAGCTCAAACCACGGTGGGAGTCTTGGCTGTTAGATTTAAAGAACCTGGCTGACATCAAAATTCAGTGCTGTTATCTCCCAGAAGGTTTTGAGAAAGTTGAAAGATATGAGCTGCATCATTTCTCAGATGCGAGTGTTAAAGGGTACGGTGAATGTTCTTACTTGAGAGCAATCAGTGTTTCAAACCAAGTCCACTGCTCTCTAGTTATTGGCAAAGCCAGGGTGACTCCTACAAAGGTCACCACAGTACCCAGGCTTGAGCTATCAGCAGCAGTTATTGCCGTGCGAACGAGTGACCTGCTTAAAAGGGAGTTGGAAGTTCAAGCCAAAGAATTCTTCTGGACAGATTCGAAGGTTGTTCTTGGATACATCAACAACGAGGCTAGAAGGTTTCACATATTTGTGGCAAATCACATTCAGCGTATCCAAGAAGGTTCCGATCCAGACCAATGGAGATATGTGACTTCTGAGAACAATCCTGCTGACCATGCATCACGGGGTCTGACAGCAAAGGGACTAATTACTTCCAACTGGTTCACCGGTCCAGATTTTCTCTGGCAGGATAAACTTCCTGCTGATGACATTAAGGTGGGAGAGTTGGGAGCTGAAGATCCAGAACTTCGTAAGACTTTTGTCCATAAGACACTGACCACAGAAGATTCGTTGCTCAATCATTTCTCAAGGTTCTCAAGCTGGATAAGGCTAGTTAAAGCCATTGCATGACTCATGCGATGTGTCAAAGAGCTCAAGGGTCTGATGTGCAGAACAAACGAAGTCACCAGTCTTGAGGAGAGGAAAGAGGCAGAGCTTTTCATCATAGCGACTGTCCAAAACGAACTGTTTTCCGAAGAAATCAAAGATCTGAAATCGAAGGAGACAATAACAAGAGATCGTGCAAATAGGCTGCACAAACTGAATCCCTTCTTGGATGAAAAGGGTGTGTTAAGAGTGGGAGGTCGGCTGGAGCATGCAGATTTACACCCACACATCAAACATCCAGTGATCTTGCCGAGCAAAACCCACATATCAAAGTTACTGATTGAACACTTCCATCAAAGGGTTCATCACCAGGGACGGGGGATGACTATGAATGAGCTGCAATCAAATGGCATTTGGCTATTGGGATGTAGTCACGCAGTGTCTTCCTACATCTACAAGTGTGTCAAATGTAGGAAATTCAGAAGGAATGCTGAAGTACAAAGAAGGGCAGATTTACCGCGTGAAAGAGTTGAAACATCGCCTCCCTTTGCCTATTGTGGAATGGACTGCTTTGGCCCGTTTTACGTTAAGGAGGGAAGAAAGGAACTTAAACGCTACGGTCTGCTATTCACATGTCTGTGCTCTCGTGCTGTGCATATAGAGCTTCTCGACGACATGACCAGTGATGCCTTTAATGCTCTTCGAACCTTTATCGCCATACGTGGAAGTGTTCGACAGCTTCGGTCAGATCAGGGCACCAACTTTGTTGGAGCAAGACGAGAGTTCTTGGAATCTGTAAAGGAAATGGACAAAGAAAGCCTAAGACAACTAGGTTGTGAGTTTGTCATGAACCCAGCATCTGCCAGCCATATGGGTGGGGCCTGGGAAAGGCAGATCAGGACGATTAGAAGTGTTTTGACATCCATTCTGGATCATTCATCCAAAAGACTTGACACTTCATCCTTGCGTACCTACCTTTATGAAGTCATGGCAATCATAAATAGTAGGCCCTTAACAACTCACCTGTTGAATGATCCCACTGGTCCACAGCCTCTTACGCCGAATCACATCCTGACCATGAAGTCTTCAGTGGTTTTACCACCACCTGGTGAGTTTGTGAAGGAAGACCTTTATCTTCACAAGAGATGGCGCAAGGTGCAATACCTGGCCAATGAATTTTGGACCAGATGGAAAAGGGAATACTTGCTGAATCTTCAGCAAAGAGGAAAATGGTACAAAGCACGGAGAAATGCCAAGATCAACGACATTGTGATGCTGATGGATAATAGTCTACCCAGAAATTAGTGGAAGTTGGCCAAGGTAACCAAGGTGTACCCTAGTGAAGATGGAATCATTAGGAAACTCGAGCTGCTAATCAGTGATGCGACATTGGATGACCAAGGAAAAAGAGTTAATAAGCCAGTGTATCTTGAGAGACCCATCCACAAAACAGTTACCCTACTTGAAGCTGAATAGTTCAGAACTCCTGTCTCTGTAACTTATGTTTGACCCAAGAGACTATCTACACTTATTTTTTCCTTTGCAACGAGGTTCAGTTGAAAATCACCAGTGATTTGGTGGGAGTGTGGCTGCCGTCAGCAGCAGTTATGCAGTTTAAGATAATTTCATGGTTTAAGTTACAATAAATAAGTTAAAAATACTTTATTTTTAATAAATCAGATTTAATGTATACATTGTTGGTTTGAAAATAAACATTTAAAGGGTTTACAGAATGTTTCCAGGGTGGAACCAATGTTCAGTCTGTTGTTTGGGGTTGACAATATTTTCAGTTATAGGCCACACTCGGTAGAGGGCAGCATGCTTTCCTCTCTCACTTGGTGGTAGAGCTATGTAGACGCATGCAACGAAGTTTTCCAGCTGTGGGAAGGAGTGACACTGCAAGATGCGTTTTCATTAACCCCTGCAAGTTAATGCGGCCAATGAGGTATGCAATTTGTATTTTATATGTTGTGGTAGAAAATAAGATGTTTGTTTGTGACAGAACTGGCGAGTTTATGGTAGTCACGTGTAATTTGTTAACATTTTGTAAAGGTCAAATTGTGAGTGTTTTATGTTGTTTAATAATGTGCTTTAAACAGCCATCATAATTCGTCATACAATGAGAACAGGACAAATCAACAATTGACAATGACTAATTAATATTAAAATCTGTAACATAATATATTGTTTGGAGTTTAGTCTGTTACTGTTACTGTTTTTACCATTTATTTTTGGAGCAACTGTAACCCACATAATTTCCTTAGGGATTAATAAAGTATTCTGATTCTGATTGTTTCAGGATACATGACCTGCCATTATCCAATGACACATCTGCTTACCTGTATCTTTTGCTCGTTTCTCCTCTTCTTTTCTATTTTTTCTAAACTGAGCACCTGATGGCTTTGAACTTTTCTTGTCAATCTTCCATTGTTTTTAATTTTGCACTCCAGTATGAACACCCATTCCCCAACCCGAGAATCACCACAACATAACCTAATAGACCTACACCTTAGTTCACAGATTCACTTTGTCTAAGGTGTATTTCTGGGATTTCACACAACCCAGGATTCAAATCATGAATACATAATTTACAACATTATGAATGAAATGGGCTCTATTTGGAAGCAGCCGGCCCCCTCCCCTTTCGACGGGTTGTGTGTGAGACTTTAAATCATCAAATTGTAAATTATAAATTTTAAATTGTTATTGATCCCTTTACCCCGAGTCCTAAAGCGTATATTTATTTTCTTACTGTTCTTATATTTATTGTTTGTTTACTTGCACTGTTGTAACTGGAGCCTCGTCGTCTCGTCTTTCTATATACTGGACTGTATGTAGCAGAGATGACAATAAAGTTTACTTTGACTTCAGCAGCGAGCAGGTGCACCAAGGGCTCTCGCGCTCACTTGTCGCGTATAGAATTTCAAAAAACATCGGTGCAAATTATAAGTCTGTATCATAATGTCTGGTGTTTTCGTGTTTGTTGTTTTGTTTTTATTTTGCGAGTTATTAGATGCTGCTCCAGCCACCCAGAGAATCCCCCGCCTCTCCTCCCTGTGCCGCAAGCAGCAGGCGCACCTCGCAAACGGAGGGCGCCCTTACTCCCAGCAAATGGGTGATAGAAAACCGATCGGTGCCTGTACCATTCCCAATATGCGCTGGCTGACGTCGGGGCAGCATGAGTACGAACAATTTTTTTATTTTTTTTTGCCGATGCCGGTGATGCCGCCCCGGGCAACCGTATCAAAAACCGCTACTGGCTGATGTGGCGCTTTCGCTCCTCTGTCACTCCAATACGGTGGCCCCTAGAGACAAAACACTTGCAAACTCCAAAACACTTGCAAAATCCAAAACACTTGCAAACTCCAAAACACATGCAAATTCCAAAACACTTGCAAACTCCAAAACACTTGCAAAATCCAAAACACATGCAAATTCCAAAACACTTGCAAACTCCAAAACACTTGCAAAATCCAAAACACATGCAAATTCCAAAACACTTGCAAACTCCAAAACACTTGCAAACTCCAAAACACATGCAAATTCCAAAACACAACGGAAGTGCTCCAGGACGCTAGGGGCAGTGTTGAGCTCGATTTGCAAAATAAACAGCAAGTTTGTCTGTATGGGACGGTCTAGTCTCCGTCTCGCTTCCCAGGTTGCCTAGCAACCATGATACTAACCGCTGGAAATGTGTCATACAACTTTGTTTGACAGAAATGAAGGAGAACATATTTTGTTAATTTGTTTGTTTGTTTCTACAAGAGCTTTGTGTGATTTGATAAGTATCTGAGGCTGAGACCACAGGACAGTAAAACATGATTTTTGGGCTTCATTTCTGTACTGAACAGTCATTTAAGATTAGTTAGTAAATAACAATTAGCTAATGTTGTTCATGAGACTAAAGTCATATCACTTTGGTAGTGTAAATATAATATGGCCAATATTATAGTTATTATATTAATCATTATTAGCTATTACAGCAGTGAACATGAACTCTGTGTCAAATACTGAGCCTCAGTACAGATTCAAGTTGCAGTTATTTATATGTCTTATCACCTTAAATCTTCACTCAAAGACAAGTGTCTTTGACAGTGTATATATAGGTGTATCATATATAAGAGACAAATGTTGTTCCTTCAGTATGTTGGCATTACTAAATTTGGCTCATTGCTTACATATATTTATAAAAACCAAATGTACAAGCTGTGATAACTGTTTCTGATAAAATGAAGAGTAGACTGATATATTGAATATTCCTTTATTGGGTGAGAAAATCAGACCATGTCATAACTGCTTTAAGTCATACAGAATAGATATCAGAGCCTTAAACAGGCTGACTTCTGCTAAATGGGTCAAACTGGGCAGAAAGTCTACAAACACATAACATCCTTATAAAATATGATGTAACACTATAGATCAACTTACCTCAGAATATATAAAGCATATAAACAATTACAGCAATATGATGCAACAAACACAGCAGTGCTACTGATCCAAAACACTCAAAGCTTCATAGAACTGAAACATACATTTATTTTTAGCTCCATTCTGCTGCTGATACATACTTTAGGTTTCTGAATATTAAACTTGTTGCTGCCTTTCATAGTGTGTAACTTGAAGGCCCTGAGTACTTTCTCCCACACTGAAAACACTGGGAGGATAAAATTATTTGAACATTACCTAATAAGACTGATTCAGGACAGACAGTTAGTTATGTTAAACTTTCCTAGCAGTCCTTCACAAACAGGGAACAGTCTGTCTATTCTCTCCATCTGTCAGCTGCTGCTGGCTCTTCCTCCTCCTCTTCCTCACACACTGCTGAGTTTGTCCTGGTCGATCATCATGGGTGCAAAGCCTCACAGATGATGTGCAGCAGTGGGTCCCTCAGTCTGTCCTCACTCTGGACACTTGCAGTCGTCACACATGGAAATCAAATGTGCGATAAGCTGCAGGATTCAAACACAAGTGTAACTTATAAATGAATGTTCATACTTTTATTCCACAATCAGAGAGAAAGAAACAGAGAGAGAGAGTGAAGGACAGACAGACAGGTGACAGTCTCAGGTGTACACACTGCTACAAAACAGCACCAGAGAAGGAGGATTTAGTGTTTGTGTTATTACGAAACAAAAAGAGTTCCCAGATGGTACAGTGGACACATGTGTGACTCCTGTGATTAAAGCATCTTTCTTTCAGCTTAACGAGTGAACCGTCAGCTCGTTCAAACACGTTAAAGTCCGTTTGGCTCGACACCACCGAACAGAGGCAGCAATATAACATAGCTAACATTAACAGTGCAGTGAATCCTGCTTGTGCCGTGATATTCAGGACTGCAAACCGAGCAGCATCACTGACTTTCAGCTTGTTGTGTTTGTGGATATATGACTGACTTTAATTATCCATAAAATCATCACATTCTCTGTAAGATTAAAGTCAACTATTGAACGGCGTATATTTTGAAGTAAAGTCTTTAAAACCAAGTTAGTACAAACATCGCTAATGTCACATAACTTTCCCGACATGTGGCCAACAGTAATGTTTTAATGTTCTTCATTATAAAAACATTTGCGCATAAATAAGTGACATAATATTCAGTACTTACTTCTGAAAGTTTACTCTTCGGCGGCTCCGCTTCCGCCGTTTTTTTCGGCAAAATTATCCACACCACCGCCGCGCTATGAAATCTGGGATATGTTGGGCCCATCCTTAAAATTCAGGGAAATTAAGGACGCATTTGAAGGCCGCATTTCGAGCAGCCTTCGAATTGGGACAGCCTTCGTCGTGTCGCTGTGACGTAATCGGCCTTAAAATGCGGCCTTTAAGGCTGCAGACCCTGAATTGGGATACAGCCCAAATCCGGTCATTGGTACTTCCTGGCTTGTGTAGTTACTAGTTAACAAAAGCTCAACACTGCCCCTAGCGTCCTGGAGCACTTCCGTTGTGTTTTGGAATTTGCATGTGTTTTGGGGTTTGCATGTGTTTTGGAGTTTGCAAGTGTTTTGGAGTTTGCAAGTGTTTTGGAGTTTGTACGTGCTTAGTCTCTAGGGGCCACCGTACTCCAAAGCACCGGTCAAGGTCTCGCCCCGGAAGTGGTATTGATGTTGGCGGAACAGAAGCTAAGCTAACAGGCTAACGGAGCAAACATCGGAAGATGAGAGCGTAAAAGATGGCTGTCGGTTTCAGCCTGACGGTGAGTCCTTTTCTTCCGTCCGTGTGATCGGTTCTGTCTCCTGGGTAATGGGTCCCGTTTTATTTATTGATCTTGGAGCAATACGCGCTAAACAAACCACACTGCGCCTGCTCAGTGTGTGAGGTAAGCTAACATTAGCTTTCTCTCACACACACACAAACACCAACATGTTTATGTTTGCTGAGCAGTTTGAGCTTGAGCTTTAATCGGCTCTGTGTGGATCCACCATAACACCGTGAAGCTCCCGGTAGGTCCCGTGCTGATGCTGGAACTCTGCGGTCCCTGAGTTAGCACAGCGCTGGAGCCCCGGCTCGCCGTAACGTCGACGACCTCATCGGTCACAGTGGTCACACCGTTCCCGGAGAAGCACCGAACTGTAACCTGAATGCTGAGCTTGAGCTTGGTTATTTAGCCTTTTCACTTACTTACTTTAACACACTGTTTTATTTTCACATCTAGCTGTAAATGGTTTAGTTTGGATACTTTATTAGGTAAATCATGCTAGAGGGACCCTAACCTAACCCTCTGTTTATCAGCAACTATTCGTCTGCCAGCTGTGACTCCAGCTGTTCAGTGATCACCTGTTTCATCATAAGCTGGCTGTCAAGTTTAAGCCTTTATTCTCAGATTTTATGAGATGATAAACATCTCTGATTGATCAATAGGACATAAGCTGGGTGTGAAGAACATCAGAGTTTAAACCTTCATTCAGATTAAAGAATGTATCAGCAGCTGAAGGTGGAGTTACCGTGTTGATCATTTTATTGATCTCAATCAGTAAGGGTCTCATTGCTCTCTGTGTGTTTCAGACGACGGCGATGCGGCGTCTCGCTGAGGAAGATGTCTGTCTTCTGGAGGTCAAATGTTTGAGGACAAGCAGAGGGACGGACAGGCAGCCGCAGACAGGACATCCCACTGACACACAAGAAGAGGATGCCACACCTGTCTCAGGTGATGTCATTATATCTAATGGTGTTTAAAAGGAAGGATAAATTCACCAGGGTTGATCTGATTGGCTGGTTCAGTCTGTGTGCAGGCCGCATTTGATCTGCACAGGGGAGGGTTACAGGGAGTTACCCTCCCTCCGTGCTGTGTAAACATCAGCTAAAGGAGGCAGAGCTAGCGTTTGTTCATACCCGGACTTTCCTGTTCAGGTGGGCGGATGATGGGAGAGAGAGCGGTCACCGTCGAGACTAGCGATGATGAACTGGGACGACTGGATATTGACCTGGACAGGAAGTCCAAACAGCTGAACCTGACATCCAGCAACGTGCGCGCCATCCTGCACGTGAGCAGCACGCCACCACACACACACACACTTTAACGCACACTAACACATACACTCAGACATGTGTGTGTTTCAGGAGGTGATCACTGATGAGCGTGTGGTTGCCATGATGAAAGCGGCAATCAGAGACACTCAGGACCTCCCCATGTTTGTGAGTTTGTTCACCTGTTGGTGTCTACCTGTATCTGTCAGGCATTTGTTGCTTTTTTCTGTATGTATGTAAAATACATATCTTTCTGCCTGTCTCTCATCAGGAGCCAAAGATCTGGACTCGGTCCAGACTCAAACAGAGCCTTCAGGTGAGTTCAGCATCCCACAATCTTCTCTGACAGTTTACCTGTGAGCCTGACCTCTGTGTCTGCTTTCAGCCTGTGAACCGGGGTCTGTCTGCAGTGAACAAGGTAAACTCATCAGCCTGTGTTGAAATGTTTTAAGTTGGATTTGAAATGTTGTTAGTTTCAGTGATGCTTTACCCTCGTACCTGTCTGTCCCGCAGGCCCCTCAGTTTATTGACATTGAACTTGAGGATAATGAAGACTCATCTGATGAAGAGTATTGTCCTGATGAAGAAGAGGAGGAAGATACAACTGAGGAGGTGAGTCTTTAACCTTTCACCTTGCTGCTGTCCTCAGGAAACTGACCTCACTGTGCAGTCATGATGTCACACATGTGAGATCCAGGTTATCAGTAAGAGACACTAATCCAAACTCTGAGAACCAGAAACAGGATGAAGAGCACCTGTGCAGTCTCACCTGCAGCAGGTGACTCTGACACTCTGTGAGGCCTCATTTCTCGCTCAAACATGATGCCACATACAAACACACACACACTCACTCGGAGTGTCAGAACTTGCGTAAATGAAGATTTCAGGACTTCCGTCTGTACAAACCTTTTCATCTTGACAGACATTCCTCAGTGATGCTGACAGCTTGGCTTCACCTCCCAGAATGCACCTGGGCTCCCAGAACAAGTCTCCAACACACCTGAGGATGGACAGCTCCCTGCAGGTTTGCTGATGTCTGACCACCACAAAGTGGTACAGTGACCTCTGACCCTGCAAGCTGCTCTGACCTCTGGCTTATTGCTTAGAGATATGAAGGAAACCCGCACGACCAGATGAGTTCCACCTGCGCGCCTCAGCTCCTCCCTCCTCCTGAATCGTCCTTCCTGGAGAGACTCAAGGCTGTTGATGAGGAGTTGGACTGCAGCCCCTCCTACACCTACAGTCAGGTAACATATCTAACCAGGCAACACCAGGGAACAGCATATCAAACTGTTTTTAAACACTTCCTGTTACTGAAGGACCTGTGTGATATCAGACTTTGTGTTCTCACCTTATTAAAAGGATGGGGGGTAAATACCTGTGATGTGTCCCGTCTGGTTTGATCTTGCACCTGTGTGTGTGTTTCAGTCTCTGGACAGGAAATCTGATGTTGATGGTGGCGTTGATAATGGCTCCAGCAGTTTGGCGTACCGCACACGCTCCAAGCATCCTCTGGTAGACGTACCTCTGGGTCAGCTGGAGGCGGAGCTTCTGCCTCCTGACATAACGGCCGACATGTACGATGAAAGCACTGCCCAGCGGGAGGAGGACCGCCATTGGGCAAAGTGGCTGCAGGGCCTAATGGCCCCCGACTTTGAAGGTTAGAGGTCATGATGGCGCTGGCTGCTCGAGGCTTCAAATTTTAAATGTGGTGGGGTGGCTGTAGCTCAGGAGCTAGAACAGGTCACCTACTGATTGGTTGGTGGTTTGATCCTTGCCTCCTCCAGTCTGCATGTCAAGTATCCTAACCCCAAGTTGCTCTGCGATGCATCCATTGTAGTGTGTGAATGTCGTTAGAAAGCACTGAGTTTAGACAAAGTCCTTGCGAGAATGGGTGTGATTGGGTGAATGTGGCATGTTGCATAAAGAGCTTCGAGTACTCTGGGAGAGTAGAAAAGCACTATATAAGAATCAGTCCATTTACCAATTGTGAACCTGTTTTTTTTTTTTTTTAAACCAATAAAAAATCAAGCTGCTGAAGCATGCTGATGGTGAACATCCAGGATTGGACAAACTTTATTGATATGTCGTAAACGGAAAACAAGCTCAGAAAAATGTTTTTGAGTTAAAAAGGAAGGTTATGGTTTTGTCTAACGGCAAACAGCTGATGTTTGTTTTCAGAAGAGGCCGAAGATGACGACGACCCCGAGTACAACTTCCCAGAGGACCTGGATGAACCCGACCTGGAGGACTACAGGACGGACCGGGCTGTGCAGATCACCAGTAAGTGATGTGCAGTTAGGAGGAGGCGGAGCTTTGAGAGTGTCAGAATCCTCACTGTGAATTCTGCGTCCTGTTTTTCAGAGAAGGAAGTAAATGAGCTGCTAGAAGAACTCTTTGAAACTGTGAGTTCTTATTTTGTTTCCGCAAATTTGACTCGATGCCGCTTTACACTCACAGGATTAGTCTTTAACGTCAGTATGTGGGCGAAGCTTCAAACTTTTTCTTGTTTTCCTCTCCTCTGCAGCTCCAGGAAGAAGAAGAGGTGGTGGCTGAGGAGGAGGAGCATGAGGAAGAGGAGCCCCCGTCACAGACCGGCCCTAAGTTCAACGTGCCACAGGCTTTACGGTACTGATAGTTGCATCCCAGTGCATGATGCTCAGCTTAGAAACATACAAACACATGTTAAAAAACACAGTTTTTAAATTTTTTTTTAAAATATCACCACAATCGCATTACCCATGGAAACATCTGGAGCTTCATGAAACCACAGAGAGAAGCAGCTGGAGTCTGATGTTTAGAACATCTGGCAGCAGCTGCTCTCTCCGGGGCGATCGTGGCTCAAGAGTTGGGAGTTCGCCTTGTAATTGGAAGGTTGCCGGTTCGAGCCCCGGCTTGGACAGTCTCAGTCGTTGTGTCCTTGGGCAAGACACTTCACCCGTTGCCTGCTGGTGGTGGTCAGATGGTCTGGTGGCGCCAGTGTCCGGCAGCCTCGCCTCTGTCAGTGCGCCCCAGGGTGGCTGTGGCTACAATGTAGCTTACCAGTGTGTGAATGTGTGTGTGAATGGGTGGATGGCTGAATGTGTAAAGCGCTTTGGGGTCCTTAGGGACTAGTAAAGCGCTATACAAATACAGGCCATTTACCATTTATTTGTTCGTGAGTAAATCGGTTTGGCTGAGATTAAAGTTATTAGATTAGATTAGATAAAATAAAACTTTATTAATCCCCCGGGTTTTTTCACACAGCTGAATAAACGTCAGACAGAAAACAGGAAAAATTAAACAGAAGTGTGAGATGGTCGAGAGTTTACACCAGTGTCCTGTTATATTTTAGATAGCAAGGAGCAGGCGGTTGAGTTTATTAAACTCCACCGAGACAGCGGTGACGCTAATCTGAAGGCTAGACCGTCCCATATCCAGGAGTATCGGAGCAGTTGAGTTGCATTTTTTTCTAAACACCGGGTCTCTGTGGCTTTTAAACCCCAAAACACGCTGCGCCAAAAATTGGTCCACCCCAAGGATCGGGTCCCCCGACACAAACAGTAACATAGTGTACGCTGTTAAGTGCCAGGAGGATTGACAGGATTTATACATTGGGGAAACCAAACAACCTCTGGCTAAGAGGATGGCACAACACAGAAGAGCTACCTCATCAGGCCAGGACTCTGCAGTCTATTTACACCTACAGGCCAGTTGACACTCTTTCAATGATGATGTACACATCCTGGACAGGGAGGAACGCTGGTTTGAGCGTGGAGTCAAGGAGGCCATTTACATGAAAAGGGAAAGACCATCTCTGAATCAAGGAAGGGGCCTAAGGTTACATCTGTCACCGTCTTACAATGCTGTGATTGCAGCCATTCCCCAACTATCTGTGAATGGTACTCATGGCCATTGATCAGAGGTCTTTGATCAGTGGGTTTTGGTCAGTGGTTGTTGATCAATGGTCATGAGAATTTGCATAATTAATATTAAGGAACTGACCTCCCAGACCATTGTTCCCTCAGTGGGCTGGTTTCAGTCATTTTGCAAATGTACTGTTTATAAGATTGGGGAAACCTGCAGTCAGCTGAAACTGAAGAAGTCACTTGGATGAGTGACGAAACGTTTCTCCAAGAAAACGCTACATCCAGATGAACAGAATCAACTTTTTGGAGATTTACTTTCCTGGATGATTGAGAATGCATCAAGAAGTCTACTGAAACAAGTTACTAGCAGGTTTAGGCTCACGGTGCAATAGTACAGGGTGGGCCATTTATATGGATACACGGTAATAACATGGGAATGGTTGGTGATATTAAAGTCCTGTTTGTGGCACATTAGTATATGTGAGGGGGCAAACTCCTCAAGATGGGTGGTGACCATGGTGGCCATTTAGAAGTCGGCCATCTTGGATACAACTTTTGTTTTTTCAATAGGTAGAGGGCCATGTGACACATCAAACTTATTGGTAATGTCACAAGAAAAGCAATGGTGTGCTTGGTTTCAATGTAATGCTTTTTCCTGGAAAGCACCATGACCTTCTCCATCACCTGCTGGTTCCACTCCCTCAGCCTTCAGGACAGGAACAGACTGCAGCACACTGCATCAGTGTGCTCTAAAACCATTGGCCTGTCAGAACTCTGGCACAGGTTTTCTACCTAATCTTGGAGCAGCTGAGCACACACCTACCGGATAGGGCTGCCACAAACGATTATTTTGATAGTCGACTAGTCACCGATTATTTTTGCGATTAGTCAACTAATCAAATTATGCATCCATTGGACGTAAAACGTACAGCTTATTGCACAAGCATGCATCTGCTCTTATATAGCTATCATTAGCTTACAGCTTTAAGTGTTTAAGGTATGTGGTAAAATAAAGACAAGATGATAGTTTATTACATTTTAATGAAATTTGCAGATTATTTCAGTGGAGTTTAATAAACTCAGCCATCTGCTCCTTGCTATCTAAAATATAACAGGACACCGGAGTAAATTCTCGAGCATCTCACACTTCTGATAATCAGCTGTCTGCTTGACGTTTATTCAGCTGTGTAAAAAACTATAACTTTAATCTCAGCCAAACCGATTTACTCAGGAACAAATAAAATACTGAAAAAAGCCAAACAATAACATTTTTAAGTTATCTAAGTGACTTATATATCATGTTTAACCTGAGTAGCGAAAGACGGCGGTGGGTTTGAAAACGATGGGCCGGGAGTCCGGTGTTCTCACGGCTCTAGTGACCCTTGAACCCCGGCTAGCTATCGAGCTGGTGGGTAACAGACATCTCGGAAAACGTTGGAGCGCTTTTGAAAATATGCGGTGTCTTGATAAACTAAGCAGATATTTGAAGTTTACACAGCTACATTCTCAGCTGAAAATAAGTTGAGCGTTTATTTTGAGACCCAGAAAGAATAATAAGAGTAATATTAAAACTAACTAGCTGCCGCCATTGTTGGAAATTGAGCAGGGCCGCGCGGGTCCTGAATCTGGACACAGCTACAATACCGGACACAGCTTCTTCTTCTTCGAGGTTTAACGGCAGCTGGCATCCTTGTACATGCAGTGCTGCCATCTTCTGTTTCAGTCCGTTATTACACTCTTAAATCCTACTGCTTATTCCTGTGTCTTCTGGGATCTTACCAAGCTTCAAACGACGCGTCGACTATTAAATTAGTCATTGACGATTTTAATAGTTGACGTAACCGTGACTAGTCGACTAATTGTGGCAGCCCTACTGCGGGATCAGCTGAGCACACACCTACCAGATCAGCTGAGGCCAAGAGGTAACAATCTTACCGCGGTCGTTTAGCCGCAGTTTACGGATTCTGAGCTCACTTCGTGCTCCGGTTCCAAGTGCCAGGACCCTCCGTCCTTTCGCCTGTTGGGAGCGGGACGGTTCCAGGTTCTGTTCGGTCCAGCTGCCTGCGGTCTCCGCTTTCGGCCGCGGAGCCGGCCATCAACACAGAGTGGGACCCCTCTGAGCGGGAGGGTGTTTGTTGGGAGGAACTCCCCATTTATCAGACCTCTGGCCCCGCTTAGACAGGAGACTCCCGAGAAGATAAAGGAACGTCGAAAGAAACCCCAACAAGAAACAACTCCGATTATTCCCTTAAAAATAGATTTGCGCCTCTCCGCTTGTCACCGTCCAGCCTGTAAAGCCTGTCAGCTGCAGAGCGAGGTCACCGGAACGTAAATAAAGATAAAACAAGCCGCACGAAATGGGCAAAGAGAATAGAGAACAGCAAGCGAGGGAGAGCACTTGCTATTATTCATGACGGCATTGAACAGCTATGCATCAATACCAGTGTCTTTAATTTTCCACAAATGACAGTAAAAGAAATTTCTGAGAGGGTTCCATCGATTATTGAGAATAACCCAGAGCTAGAAAAAGTTGTTGTTCATCCTGGAGCTGCTGACATCTTTCTGAAAAAATCCGAAATTTTAAAGACGGACTTCTTGGATTTACTTCAGAACTTTAACCACAAGGTAGAACTCCACGTATCTGGACTAATTCCAGCAGCGCCCTCAGATGAAGAATATAGCAGGATGAAATCGTTCAGCAGGGTTGTTAAAACTCTCTGTGCTGAAAGGTCAATTCGATATCTAAATAATTGAAAGATTTTTTGTGGAAGGAAGCACCTGTTTACAAGAAATGAACGTAACATTAATAACAAAGATCAGAGGCTTTATCTTCTGAACTTGTTGTCTCATGTGAACTCACCGCCCTGTTCTCAAATTGAGATAAAGACGTCAGTATCAGCTGAGACACACAGTGGATGCCAACCAGCTGGATTACACAGAGACTATGACGTACTTGCACCCTTCAGTGATAAGCCCGCCAGAGACATATCAGCCGACCCAAAAACAACGGCGCCTGACGACTTTCGAAAGAAACACAGAGTTTCAGCAACTCCAAGTGAACCCCTTCAAACCCAAATAAACAGAGGGATTCGTCTGACACCAAAAGTGGGACCACACCCACCTACTAATTATAAACAATATGGCTCTCCACTCCACCTAACCGAGTCTGAAAGGTTAAAGCAGAGTGGTTAAGTCTATATTTTTAGTTGATATCACTGAAAAAGAAATTGCAGCAATTCTAAAAAAGACTAAAAATAAGACATCTACTGATTGCGATGGTTTAGATATGGTTATAGTTAAAAAGACATTGGATTGTATAATTACTCTTTGTTATATTTTCAATCTTTCATTCCGTACTGGTGTATTTCCTGAGAGAATGAAAGTGGCAAAAGTGATACCTCTTTATAAAAAGGGAGATAAACAGTTTTAATAACTATAGGCCAGTGTCACTTCTGTCACAGTTTTCTAAAATACTTGAAAAACTTTTTGTGGAAAGACTTGATAGCTTTATTTAAAAACATCAATTACTAAGTGAAGTCAATATGAATTTCAGAAAAACGGATCAATGGCATTAGCATTGATGACTACTATTGACGACATTTCATGTGCAATAGATAATAACAAATATACAATAGGGGTATTTATTGACTTAAAAAAGCTTTTGATACGCTGCAACATTCTGTTTTGATTTCTAAGCTTAACAGGGCTATGTTTAAACAGAACAGGAAAGAAAGAACTAAATCAACTTTCAGTTCAATATTCAATATTATTGCCATAATTGTAATCTTTCACTTACAACTGTTGTCACCAGAACTGCTCCTTGGTGGCAAAAGCATGTTTGATTCACCACTTGAATCTGCATCATAATCTTCTCCCTGGTCACATGGTGAGATATCCATGAGACGCCTTTTCTTTAGTTTCATCCTAAAAAAGAAAACGAAAATAGTTATATTACAGGATGTTGTTACCTATCCAACATTCAGGAAGTTGCACACACAAACACACCAAGCACAGTGCAGACAGAAAGCGCGCGGCTTAAGAAGGAAAAAAAACACACTGCAGCTTTTTATTCTCCGTGGGTGGGACACCCAAAACGGATTTTTGCAAAGGCGGATATCAACTGTAGTTCTTTTGTCGTATAGCTATGTTAAGTATATTGAACACGAAACTAAATTTACCCAACTAGCACCATTAATAACTTTAAACTCTCACTGCATGCTAACAATTCAGCAAACTGTATGAACTAAGCTAGCAGCTGGATGGCAGTTTTGGCTAACTACCCATTGGTAGTCAACTGATAATACTGCCTCGGTAAAACTTAATATTTGACCACGACTGATGTTACTACAGTAAGTCAAAGCTAAAAGAACCCGTTCAGGTCCCACCCACTGACCCTGATTGCCTGACTAAGAAATTCAGTTGTTAAATGACCTGAAATAAATACACCATTATGAATAACCCCATTATGAAACAAAAACAGACTTTGGGGAAAAAGACGTTTTGGAATATAAAATGTCTCAAAAAATGTTCTATAATTCATAAAAAAAGATTTACTGCTACTTTAGCTTCAAGTGACAACAGACTCAAACAATCCTCTGGACAAATGCTTATATTGATCAAGATTTTGCCATTCTTATTGGACAGTGTTGTAGAGAAAAATCCCTTTATCCAGTTTATTTTGGATTTAATTGAAATTGTTAAAATACTTTTTGCCCCAGTTGTGTCTTTACAAACTGTATCCAAACTAAAAAAAATGATAGAAGATCATCTTAATCAATTCAGGCAACTGTTCCCAGAAAACAATGTAATCCCAAAACAACATTACATGCTGCATCTTCCCTCTCAGATTATTGCCCTGGGACCTGTAATACGTCTAAACACAGTTTTTTTAGAACAATGGTCAGCCAAATTAAACTTTAAGAATGTGTGCAAGTCTCTTGTAAACCACAATCAGCTGCTGGAGTGTTGTCAAAGTGAAGCAGGAACTGAGCATCCGATATCTGTAAATGAGAAAGAACTAGGTCCTGTATCAGAGGTTGCTAATATGGAGCATTTGCAATCAAAGGTTGTAGATTTTGGGGGAATTGAAGATGCTATACATCATGCCGTTAGAGTAAAGTGGCTTATTTTACATGGTAACAAATACATCTGTGACAGGTCTCTTATACTCATTTCAGCAAATGGTTTAAACCCTTTGGACTTAAAAACCTGAAATAAATATACCTTCCAATGATTGACTTTCTTATTTCAAGGAAAAAGGTGAATGTTTCTTATTTTGAGATAATTTTTTTGTTTTACACTCTATCTGAAAGCTATTTTTGCTTGAAATAAATGTAAAATGGTTCATTTTTAGATATACAGACTAAATAAGAAAAACAGTAATATATACTTGAAACAAGTCTAATCATCTAACACATGAGACTGGAAACTAGCTTGTAATGTTCAAAACAAGATGGACAAGATAATCTGGCTAAATTTAAGACAATAAATCTTGTTAAGCTACAAGGAATTTGCAGTGTATCAGGGAAGTCTCTATTAATCAATTACAAATGATATACATGCTCTCTTTCTTTCAGAAACTTGGCTAGATGGAAATTCACAACAAACTGTATTAATAGAGACTTGCCCAACTGATTATCACTTCATTAGTGAGACCAGAAAAAACAAGAGGTGGTGGTCTTGCTGCAATCTTTCACCAATGACTAAACTTCAAAAAGGTATCGCTAGGTGAGTTCAGCACCTTTGAATATTTAGCTACTGAAACAAATGAACAAACAAAGTTTTATTTCTAAACATATAGACCACCAAAATCTAGCACAAACCTTTTTAATGATTTCAATTACCTTTGCTCTGCAATATGTCTAGACTATGACCAGATAGCAATTGTGGGAGATTTCAACATTCATACTGACAAGCCTCAAGATAACAGAACAAAAGCACTAAATGATGTCCTCCATAACTTTGATCTAATCCAGCACGTTAGTGAGCCAACGCATAACCGATGACACACTCTGGACCTACTTAATAGCAAAGATTTAAATATCTCTAACATTGCCGTAACTGATATTGCATTATCTGATCATTTCTGCATTTCATTTGATAGCACCATCTTAGCCAAAATACCTAATCAGAGTAAGATCACTGTTAAAAAACGCTTCTTTGGAGAAAACTCAGCTGAAAATATTGAATTAATGTACACTTCCACCTTATTTAAATCACCAACATCCACCAACACACATTCAGTAAACAAACTGACGGATGATTTTCTATCCAAAATCTCAGACATGATGGATAAGATTGCACCATTTAAGGTTAAAACTGTCTCTAGTAAAAAGAAGTCTCCGTGGAGAAGTGATCCACTGGTATGTAATGAAAAAAGAGAGTGCTGGTGCGCCAAGAGAAAATGGCAAAAAACTCGACTCCAGGTTCATTGCGAGATATATAAAGAGAGGCTGAATAAGTATCAACTAGCGCTGAAGAATGCAAGGGAATCATTTTTCTCTGAGATTATTCACAGAAACAACAATAATGCTAGGCCATTATTTGCTACAGTCGAGAGATTAACTACTCCTCCAGTGGCAGTAGCCCCTGAATTAAGCTCAATCAGGGCCTGCAATGAATTTCCCAGCTTCTTTACTGAAAAGATCTTGAAAATCAGAAGGTCAATCGGTACATTAGTTTCAAACCCAATACTGACGTTAAGCCCAATTAACACCTATGCAGAGAAAATGACTCACTTTCAAACAATAAATCAATCAAGCCTTGATAAAATTATTGAGAAACTAAGCTCTGCCACCTGCTGCTTGGATATATTACCAACAGGTGTTCTTAAAAAGGTCCTCCCAGCCATCAGGGAGGATCTGATCCAAATAGTTAACGCATCCCTCCTACCAGGTGTCTTTCCCAAAGCCTTAAAAACAGCAGTTATCAAACCAATATTAAAGAAAAAGAACCTAGACAGCACATTAATGCAAAACTACAGACCAATCTCTAATCTTCCATTTATCGGTAAAATTATTGAAAAAGCTGTTTTCCAGCAGTTAAACAGCTTTCTCACAATGAACAACCGCTTTGATATTTATCAGTCTGGTTTTCGTAGGCACCACAGCACTGAGACAGCCCTCGTCAAAGTGTTTAACGACATCCATATAAATACTGACCATGGTAAATCCACAGTATTGGTACTATTGGACCTTAGTGTGGCGTTTGACACCATTGATCATGATATATTACTGGAACGTCTAGAGACCTGGGCCGGACTCTCCGGTACAGCACTCGACTGGTTCAAGTCCTACCTTAAGAACAGGAACTTCTATGTGTCAATTAGCCAATTTTCATCACAAAATATAGAAATCACATGCGGGGTCCCCCAGGGCTCCATCCTAGGGCCCCTCTTATTTAGCATTTACATGCTTCCATTAAGCCAGATTATAACCACCAATAATATTAACTACCACGATTATGCAGATAATACTCAACTTTATATCTCAGTGTCACCAGGTGATTTTGAACCTATCCAAACTCTTACTAAATGCATTGAGCAAATTAACAACTGGATGTCTGATAATTTCCTTCAACTGAACAATAACAAAACTGAAGTACTTATCTTTCGACCCCTTGCCTTGCCTAATCACGAGCCAAGGTGTGAAAACGGGTGTGGGTCACAATCAGCCAGGGTTTCAGGTGAGCTCATTGTGAAACCTGGCCCCACCCTATCATGTGATTTCCTGAGGTCAGATGGCCCAGGATGTGAGTGGGCGTTAAGGCGTCTGGGAAGGATCTCAGAACTGGATTATAGATGGCAGACAGCTGGTGTCGTAAACCACCGCCTCTGTTCAAAGATGGTCGCTCACAGTGGACATAAATGGCTTCTTTCAAATCCTCTTTCAAACCATCTGTCCTCTCTGTCCAAAATGTGAACGTTGGCATCCTCAAAAGAGTGACCTTTGACCTTTAGATGCAGATGAACTGCTGAGTCTTGTCCAGTGGAGGTGGCTCTTCTATGTTGTGCCATGCGCTGGTGAAGTGGCTGTTTGGTCTCTCCAATGTAGGTAGAGGATCATCAGGGGGTCCTTTTGTCCCTCTTTGGGGGAAAACTCCCACTGGGTTTAAATCTGGGACTCCCCACTATTTGACCCTGAGAACTGAAGAAGCTTGTTGGATGAGAGGTGAAACGTCTTCAAGCAACTTAAAGAAGTCCAGACGCTTTTCTTTCCAAGCTTCTTAGACTACAATGACCTGGATTACTGAGAACCTTCACAGACTTTATGCCCTGTGCTTATCTTCAAAGTCATGCTGCTCTGTTGTATGTTAATTGCCCCTTGGGGATAAATAAAGTTTTTCTGATTCTGACTCTGATCTGATTCTGATTCTGTATCATTGATGTCCAGATTATATGATGTAAAGGTGGTTTCATCATAGTTGCTGTGATCTGAACATGTATGAAGAGACTTCAAGGCGTGAGGTGAACACCTGTGCACACACACACACACACACACACACACACACAGGAGTGGCACATGGTGCTGCCTCCCGTTGGGACGGCACAGCAGAGAAGTGCTGTGGCTGTTTGGGTCGGGAGGAAGACAAGTGTCCTCTGCTGCTGCTTCTTCACACAGATCTTGTGAAGAAGAGTCACGCTGAGAGGAAACAATTTGTCTATGATGCTCCACCTACTTACACGTGAAATACTCGGTGGCCAAGTATCAGACTGCAGAACATGTGATACACGCTCGCTTACAGTGTCTCTATTTGCTGCCCGTAGCTTTGAGGCACCGTTAGCCAACATGCTAACAGAGCGGCGGCAGACGGTCAGAAAGCAGTACGAAGCTCAGCAGCAGCGGAGAGCCTTGCAGGACACGACCAATCACCTCTCCTCAACTCTGAAGGACACGCCCATCCATCCTCACAATACCATTGCTTCTGTCTTAGTGCTGCCGCGTCGCATTGGCCCCTCCCTCCAACTGGACCACACCCAGAAACTGCAGCTACAGCAGCAGCTGCAGCAGGTATGGAAGGTTACCTGTCTCACCCACTTATTCTCCAGGTGTGTTTGCCTGATATCATGTGACCCTTTCTCTCCTAGCATGTGCAACTGCTGACGCAGGTTCACCTGCTGAGTCGCCACATTGCTGCCCTGAATCATGAAGCCTCCATCACCAAACGCTACCTGGTCAGTAAACACTTCTCAATTATACATACCAATAGCTGAACAGGGCAAGTGGGCACTTACCTGGTGGGCGTTTCCTCAGCTCTTGAACTTATTACTTGTTATTAATCTCTGTCTCTATTCCATGGCATGTCTTTATCCTGTCTTCCTTCTCTCACCCCCAATCGGTCACAGTAAATGGTCCCGCCCCTCCCTGAGCCTGGTTCTGCCGGAGGCTTCTTTCTGTTAAAGGGGAGTTTTTCCTTCCCACTGTCGCCAAAGTTCTTGCTCATGGGGGTCATATGTTGGTTTTTTTTCTCTATTGTATGGTCTACCTTACAGTTGCGGCTGGGTGTCGTTACTGATTTCTACTGATTTTCTATTCGATTCAGACTCAGTCTGAAATATTATAACTCTGATCATTTATCAGCACATATCCATATTTTGTATCTATAAAACAAAGCTGACACTGTGAGACTTCATCAGAGGTGTGACCATCACAGCAGACGTCTTTGTGTCTGAAGCAGGTGTTCCTGTCCTGGCTTTTTATAGCAGAGAACCTTAAAAATATTCTGCAGTCGATCAAAAACTGAAGAAAACCATGAATCAACATGTGAACATGACCTGATGCTGCTGGAGTGAAGCAGAGTCACAGAGGTTTGATTACAGACACAGCTGAGCAATCATTGAAGTCTAAATGTCTTCAGTTTAAACAGCAGAAATGAGGCTTTGCTGTCAGAGGACGACAGCACCGAGCACAGCAGCAGAGCGTGATAAGCAGAGAATAATGCAGAAAACAGAGATTTGATGGTAAACTGGTCTCTGAGTGCACTGAGGGAGAGAGAGCTGTGCAGGGAGTAAAACAGCCAAAGTCAGAGAGAAGTCATGACGACGTTTCTCAAACGTGAAGCGTAGTTTGAGCTTCTTTGGCTACTGGTTCAGTCAGTTTCGGTCAGAGAGACGAAACCTGCAGAATCTGTGTGTTTCAGCCCCAACGGCGCGTCTGTGGACGATCCACGCTCTGTGTTTCTGCTCTCATCTCCTGTTTGAGCTGATTCTGGAATTTCTGATAAAATACATTTATATTTAACAATCGATTCAGGATTTTAAAGAATCGAGATCGCTTTATTCAGACTAAAATAGATTTGAATCAGGAAATTCATTATTTTTTTAAACCCAGCCCTTACAGTTTAAAGCGCCTTGAGGCGACTTGTTGCTGTGTGAATAAGATGAAACTGAACCAGCACTAATGAGCACCTCCACTATCAGGAGGAGCTGCAGCACTTCGCCCGCCATCAGGAGCAAGGCTGCGCCTTCAGCTGTTTCAGGGCATGTAACCTGCAGGGTGCACTGGACCTCCTGCACGAGGTGGAGCAGAGGGACGAGCCTCCACCTGCTCCTCCCACTCGAGCCTCCAGACGCTGGCTCCCCCAGATGACCCCTGCAACCAACAGTAAGGGCAAGCTACCTGTCAGCCATGTTTGATGCACCAAACAGATCCAGGTTCAGATTCTTGTTCTGGTTCTGTTTAGGTCTTGCCTTCCCTCTGCTGCCTGCCGACACCGCCTGGCTGTTCGCCACACGACCCGTGTTCCTATACCCAGAACTACTTCCTGTCTGTAGCCTAGACCCCGCCCTCCACAGCAGGAACCTGAGAACATTATACACGCCAGGAGAGGATTGGTAAAACACACACACTTCCTACATTTTATTTTTTCACATGCACTTTGTGTAAATTTATGGCTTCTGTTCTTCATTGAACTCAGTAAAAACATATTTCCCATCATGCCTCTGTGCAGTCTCATCGTTCTCGGCCTGAAACACTTCGAGGGAGCATTTCAGTCCGACGAGCTTATCAGTTCATACCTGCTCTGTAAGAGTCGATGGAACTTCAGGAAGCACGTCAGAGAGATGAGCAGCCCAAGAGCACCTGACAATGTCATCAAGGTGACATCAGAGTGACCTCATTATGCACCGTGTGACATCATTAGCGAACGTTACATTTCAAATGAATGACTCGGGGCCCAACTTTGTGGTTGTTTTCAGACATTTGTGACGAAGGGCGTCGTCCCGCCGCTGCCACTCGCCTGCAGCAGAGTCCAGCAGGAGGACCAGCGCCCCCCGGTGGACAGAGATGGTGAAAACATGCCAAACTGGCTCAAGGTTTGAACAGCTAATCCCGATCGTGATCCAGATCCACACCTATAATAGAATATAATAGAATTCCCCTTTATTGTGTGGCTCTGTCTACATCCATTCAGACCCAGGTACAAATCTGCTGGGAGCAAAAGTTGCCGGTTTAGTTTTTGAAAGGACCAGTTTGAACCTGCTAGCCAATTCCAATCTAAAGTTTTTCTTTAAGCGTGACCTGTTGATTCAGATTTTGTGTCTCAGAACTATAACAAAAAGAAACTTTGTGTAGTTTCATGCGCTGCTATACGAGTATTGCTCAAACATCATAATCTGAGGCACAGATTGTTATCCGATTATTCTCGTCTGCAGAACAGTCGCCCAAGCATCCAGAAGACCCGCTCAGATGCCCGTTACCCCTCCTGGCTTCCTCCAGGCTGCACTCTCAGGCTCCACCCCAATTATATCAACAGGTACCGCCCCCGGCCCCGCCCCCACAGGCGCGTCTTCGCACTGGCTCATAATGAATCTCTGCTGCCACTCGCCAAAGCACAGGAAGATCCGCCGGTGGAGCCACACGGAGAGAAACAGGTGGACATGCGCTTTTTACCTGTTTCAGGTGTCACGTTATTTTCTGCCCCCACTGCTGTGTCAGGAGCCCTACCATTGGCACCAGCTTCCATCTGTGGAGCGGTCCCACTGACTGCTGCTCATCCAGGCCCCGCCCACCCCGTGTGTGCCAAGGTGATGCAGTCCTGCCTTCCTATTGGCCAAAATACACCACAAACCGTGTCTGCACAGGAGAGCCCCACCCCCTCGACACTTCTACTGCCCATTCCCTCTCTCACAAGTCCTAACACTACAAACGCACTGAAGCCGGGCTGCCTCCTCCTCCAGATGGTGTGGACTCCCCCAGCTCCTCCCACCTCCCCCCAAAATGTTTTGGAGCATCACATCCACGGGCCAATCAGTGGGCAGCAGGAAGAGGTCTTTTCTAAGCAGGAAAAGATAAAGCAGGAAGAGGAGGAGAGCATGGTCTTGGTGTCAACACTCAGCCTGACGTCATGTACAGGAGATGTGGAAGAAGAGGAGAGGCGGGAGGAGCAGAGACAGGAACAGGAGGAAAAGGAAATTGTTGTTGGTGTCAGTTTGAATGGAGGAGAAAACAATGGTCAGGAGCAGGAGCAGTGGGGACGGGGAGGAGAGGGGGGGGAAGGAGGTGAAGCAGGTGAGAATGAGCAGGGTGGAGAGGAAGAGGAAGGGAGACAGAGGGAGGAGAGGAGTGGAGCGAGAGACGACAGTGGAGAGAAGGATAAGGACGAAGATCAGGACCGGCATGGAGATGATGATGATGATGAGGACTTTGATGACCTCACACAGGATGAAGATGAGGAAGAAGTGATGTCATCAGCATCAGAGGAGTCTGTTCTGTCGGTTCCAGAGTTACAGGTAGATAGAAAGTCTACCTTAAAAGTTTCCACCTTTTGCGATTTAGTGGTGTTGTTTATGCTCATTAATGGCTACGTACCGCAGGCCTTCATGTTGGCAGTAATTAAACCACTACTCACGCTAAATCACAGCAACAGTCACCTTAAGGCGCTTATTATCGTAAGGTAGACCCTACAATCGTACTTGTTATTAATCTCTGTCGGTCTTCCACAGCATGTCTTTATCCTGTCTTCCTTCTCTCACCCCAACCGGTCGCAGCAGATGGCCGCCCCTCCCTGAGCCTGGTTCTGAGAGGTTTCTTCCTGTTAAAAGGGAGTTTTTCCTTCCCACTGTCGCCAAAGTGCTTGCTCACAGGGGGTCATATGATTGTTGGGTTTTCTCTGTATGTATTATTGTAGGGTCTACCTTACAATATAAAGCGCCTTGAGGCAACTGTTGTTGTGATTTGGTGATGTTTTAATAAAAGTGAAACGGGTTTTATTGCCGGCCTCCTCATTGGTCAGAAGTTGCCTCTGATCATGTATTTTTACTCCGACACAGAGAGAAAAGTTCAGGTTTGAGGAAACAAAGACTAAAGATTTTCTCGTGTTCTTGTGTCTGAGGCAGAAACTGAAGCTGAATAGAAAACATTTTTTAAATGTCTTTCCTTTTAGTAGAAGCTCATCAGCACAAACAGCTGCTGAAATGATAGACAGAGACTTTATTGATCCTAAAATGGACATTTGTGTTACAGCCAGTGTTGGGCAAGTTACTTTGAAAAAGTAATTCGTTATAGTTACTAGTTACTTCTTCAAAAAAGTAACTGAGTTACAATATTCTAAAAGTAATTAATTACTTGAAAAGTAACTATTGCGTTACTTTAAAAAACGTTTAACCCTCTGGCGTCCAGGGTATAATTGACCATTTTTAACTACTTTTGATTTTACCTCCACATTTTACCTTTAAAAACTATTTACTTTGCCTTGTTTGGTATCGTCCTTTTCAGCACAACCTCACGTGTCTGAATTTACAGTTGTTTTCATTTTGACATACTGTATTAACACAACTGATCTAAAATCAGACAAAAAACATAAAATCAGAGTAGAAAAAGTGATATTTCCACTGTAACAACCACAAACATGTTTAATGAATCATATTTCATAACTTTAAATGCAAATATAAATTGTCAATTTTAAAATCATATGCACAAGTTTTGCAAACAAAGTCATTTGCATCCATTTACCTTTTACCTTGATTTTTTAAATAACCATTTCAAACTATTTACAGAACAATCAGCTGTTCTTCAATAAGATGCCACACAAATTATTTGTGCCACTCCAAAACAATAATTTCTGTCCACTATAAAGGAGAACATCACAGCCTGATACCTGCAGGTCTGACAGCAGCAGGTGTGTCACTCCTGTTTCTACCTGGAGACAGCAGTCGCCTCATTGTTCTGACACACAACACAAAACTATCCACAACACTACACACTAACTACACAAGACAACACATTAACTACACACTCCAAACACGCTAAACGTCACAAATCTCTCACATCTCAAAACTCGCTCTCTCTTTTTCTGCTCTCTCGCTCTCTCGCCGTCACTCCTAAAACTTTTTTTTGTTTGTTTGTTTGTTTTTTGCTCATAAGCAGAGAGTGCTCGCTGCGCTGTCCTTAGACTGTAAACGTGACGAAACTATTGAGGAAAAAACGCCGCGTATATATTGTTTATCATGACTCTGGTTTTACGAGGCCTATCAACACAATTTATAAACTGGTATATGTCACCTTGTTGCTTTGTCTTTAAGTGGTCATGTGATTGTCTTACCACGACTACTTTATTCTTCTTCAGTCAAACAGCAGCACTCATGCGATTGTTTTGCCCCCTGAGCTCCAGGTGTTGTGCCAGAAAGTGATCGTCGGGCAGAAAGTGATTGCTGTCCGCGGGAGCGCGCAGCTGCTTAAAGCTGTAGCGTCCAGATTACTTACAGCTACTTCCGTGCAACTGATATAAGATGCGGTAAGCTGAACACAGCTTCAACCGTCTGTTTGTTGAAAAATAGTAACGGACTGCATTTTCTTGTTAGTAACTGTAACGGCGTTGTAACGATAGGAATAGTAATTAGTTAGAGTAATCGTTACTGAACAAAGTAACGCCGTTAGTAACGCCGTTACTTGTAACGCCATTATAACCATCACTGGTTACAGCAGCATGATCAAGTTTAAGTAAGAGTAGGATGATGCTCAGGGGGTTTGAGAACGGTGTTTCTGAGAAAAACATCACCAAACCCTTAGCTGGGTTTGAATCCAGAGGACACAGTCAGAAGAAACATGAACGTTAATGAAGATCAGTTTGGTTTTTAAAGTAAACCAAAACAAACTGAAGGACAGACGTTTTCAGGGAGACGTTTGTGAATGATTGGTATTCACTGATTTAGATATCGGTAACTCTCGGCAGTGAAATCTGTTTTCACGAGGAGGCGTTTGGATTTGTTTAAAAATATTAAAAGCACGGCTGAAAAGAAAAGTTATGCTGATGAGGTGCCGAGGGTTTGGATAACCTCTGACATTTGACCTTTAGGAGACAATGAAGCAGCTGACGTGGCTTGCGGCGGAGCAGCGGCTCTGTACAGATGGCGACTCAGAGGAGGAGCACTCTCCCACCTCTCCTGGCTCGCAGGAGGAGGAAGAGGAAGAGGAGGAGGGGCCAAAAGGAGAGGACTCAGGGGAGGGGCGGAGCAAAAAAGTGGGTTTAGACGAGGAGACGCCGTCCAGAGAGCGGACGCCCGGAGGAGTAGGGGGGCGATGTCCCGGACGAGGACGAGGTGGGTCTGCGTCTGTACACCGTTTAAAACACTCACCATCTGTGACCGAATACTTCCTGTTTCTTATTTTCTGTCATCTCTGCAGGCCGAAGCCAACCTCATCGTGGCCTCAGGAGGAGCCGTCAGGAGCGCCACAGCAAAGATGGCGCCAAACTGCTGCTGCTGTATGACGAAAACATCCTGGACAACGACCCGCACAGAGAGAGCAAAGACATGGCGTTCGCACAGAGTTACCTCAGCAGGGTGAGCAATGGACGTTAAATCGTCCCGCTGTTTGCTGAGCTCCCGTCTTTGCACACGTGGTCTCTCCAGACGCTGACATCATCGCCTCCGAACCTCCTTTCAGTTTCCTGCGTTTCTTGTGATAAATGAGAAAACGTTCGTGGCTGCTCCTCCAGCAGGATTGGTCAGATTTTAGTGAATGATCACTTGATAGGTCTCCACCCACCCCTCCACCATGTGGGTGGTAGAGCAGGTCAACTACTGATTGGAACGTTGGTGGATCGCTGGCTCCTCCAGTCTGCATGCCAAATATCCTTGTGCAAGATATTGATGTTCTCCGATGCGTCTATCGGAGTGTTTAGAGTCAGTGCCTATCAGAATGCGTGTTGTTGGGTGAATGTGTTGTATAGAGCGCTTTGAGTACTCCGGGAGAGTAGAAAAGCGCTCTATAGGAATCAGTCAATTTACCACACACTGCTCATGGTCATGTTTGTGGTTTCACCTGTGAATCATCACCTGGATGAGAACATCATTGATGTTCAGCTGCTTTTGCTTCGGCACATAAACGGTGCAACGTGTCCGGTCTTCCCTTCGGGCTCTTTGGTTCGTGTTTGCATGGATTATTGTTAGCATTGTAATCTCTGAGGATCATAAACAACAGCATCGTTAATGACTCCCGCATCGCGTCTCCCGGGATTTGTGTCTAGTTTTCGTTGTTCTGCGTGTTAGAAGGAGCTAGGAGGAGTGACCACAGCAGCACGACGTCTGTGGGTGAATGAGAGGGAAAGATTGATGGGTAAGTGGAATCTGTAGTGCCGCCACACGGACACTGGAGGGCAGTAAAAGTAAGATAAGATAACCTTTATTAGTCCCACACGTAGGAAATTTATTTGTTACAGCAGAAAGTGGACAGTGCAAAGTTACATAGAAAAATTAGAAAAACTGTGGAATAAGATACCTAAAATATAGGTGGTGGAGTTGGTGTTTCCTTTAATCGCTTGGATGGCGTAAAAAAAAAAAAGAAGTGACATTTGATTTTACAGGTGTGGCGTGGCGTGGCTCTCGTTCAAGTTCGTACAGTCTGTACGAGGGGGCCGGTCTTCACTTTGTTTGTTTTTATGGCAACAGTAATCCCCATCTCTCCTTAGAACATGTGGGCTCATGATGTTCCTCCTGTGTGTCGACAGGTGCGTGAGGCATTGCATGATGTACCTGAGCAGGTGGAGGAGTTTGTGTCTCTGCTGAGTGAGTTTGAGCAGGTGGGAGATGGACAGGAAGTGATGCAGCTGTTCAGGAAACTGCGCTGCATCCTGGGAAACCGGACAGACCTCCTCCAAGACTTCGCCGCTTTCCTGCATCCTGACCAGGCGCTGCTGTGTGGACTGGTGAGCAGCTCGTGTGGTTTTTATCATTGGAGTTAAACTCGCTGGTTTTCCTGTTGATGACAGCCCAAGGTGTTCTGTATCAACTCTGGTAAAAAAAAAAAAATCCACGCTGCGTACTGATGTCCACAATTCCTTTTTTATTTCCTCTCACAATCATGGAGCACCGTGAAAACTAGAAGCAAGTAAAATAATACCATTGGCACATACAACATCCGTTTCAGACACTTATGTCTTTTAACAAAGTGCACAAGTGCTTAACAATTTAACAAGCATAATTTTACCGTGTACGCTTTGTAAACCAGCAGTAGAAAAGTTGAAGAGCCCTAAAAGTCCGTCTTGTCTCTGCCGCTCACAACTTGTTGTTCCTGTGACTCCGGAGGAGGTGACTACTCCACAATCATGCTCACAGAAACTTTCTTTTGTAAGAAAAAATGTATCACTGGACTCAAAGATGATCCTTTTCCACTGTAAGTGTACACAAACATGAATACTGAATAAAGCAAAACAATATAACGATCTCAGGTGCTGGCTTCTGGTGTTGTCATGGCAACCCACACAATTGCATTTCAGCATCAGCTACATGTTCATTAAGTTTCCTCATAAAGGCTCCAAGTGATGAATTCAAAATGTGTTTTTACAAATCTCTAATCCCTAAAGCTCCGACTAAAGTTAAAGTCAGCCTCAGCCAATCACAGAGCTCCTCATGTGAGAACCTGTTAGGAAGCTGAAGAGTTTCCTAATGAGAGGAGAGAACAGCTGAAGGATGACACTCCTTTTATCTCCATGTTCACAAAGGGCAGATTTTCTTTAGAGAATCATTGATCACTGGGCTTAACTCTTAGAACTGAAGAAGCTTCTCGGATGAAATGTCTTCAAGCAACTTAAAGAAGTCCAGACGCTTTTCTTTCAAAGCTCCTTAGACAAGAATCATCGATCGTTTTCTTTTTTTAAGGTGCGCTGATTGATTTAGCTCATACAGCAAAGCATTCCACCTTAAGAGTTGCCGTAGCTGCCAGCAGGACAGTGAATGTCTCCAGAGGCTGACGCAACTGCTTCCTCTGTACAGGCCGCCATGCTCGAGCATGTTTGGACTGCGCCCATCTGTTCGGGCGAGCTGGGGCATGAGTGCACGCACTCAGTCTGCCATGATTGTGCAGTTACAGATGGCGTTCCAGGATCAGAACAAAGCACTATGGATTCTTAAACAGGAAGTAAAAAAACTGCATGTCAGCGGTGTGCTGCAGAACTCGAGCGGCGCAGTTTGAATAAACAAACGTCCCCGTGCCTCATTTCATGTGCTCCGTGAAAGTATCCGTATCACTGCAGCTTTTTAGCTCAGTAACAACGAGTTCACGTCATGGTGATGCCTCCGTCCATTCGCAGGTCACAAGAATTTAACGGTGTTTTCACTCTTCATGCTTCTGCAGTTCGACGAGCAGCAGGCGTTTGAGCGCAGCCGCCGTTTCCTTCGACAGCTGGAGATCAGCTTTGGAGACAATCCGTCGCATTACCAGAAGATCATCAAAGCTCTGCAGATAGGCCAGGACCTCAGTCCCACCAGCGTCCACGAGGTACGAGGTCTTTGAACCACATTAACCAGACAGGTGGAACTAACCTGTGCTAATCTCAGCTGTTTCATGTTTTCAGCTCAAAGCTCAGATGTCTATGCTGCTCAAAGGCCACACCCATTTACAAGCTGAATTCTGGGTGTTTTTTGACGAGCTCCGCCCACCTCCAGCACATCCTGGACAGTTTGAAGAAACCCATTGGCCAGAAGATGGAGGCGGCGGGTTGGAAGGTGGAGAGGGCGTCAGCCAAAATTCAGGAGGCGGGGCCAGTGGCGGGTTTGAGGAGGTGACGTTGCCAGAACTAGAAGAGGAAGAGGAGGGACATAAGATCCAACCAATGACAAACCGCCGTCAGAGAAGGAAGATGGACTCTCACAGAAACTACAAGGTCTGAAGGGGGTCAGATTATTTCCTGTCTCTGCTCCTTTTTATCAATCTTTTAGGGGAGAGCTGTACTCCAGGTCGTTTGTAGAAAAACACAATCCACAGCGTTCCAAAGTCAGATTCCACGTCTGTTTTTTTGGAAATCTGGATCCGTTATGACTGCAGATCTTTTGGAAGTCGGGATCCAGGATTGTTTGCTTATTTCTGCTGACGTCCTGTCACAATGAGCAGCTGTGTTTTCAGCTCTGTGATTGGTCAGATTTACATTGTTACTGTTTTCAACCCTGTGATTGGACAGATTTACACTATTCTTTGCAGGGCTGTGATTGGTCCGATAAAGACTGGGCCTGCCCTTGTCGTGATTCAAAGATCCAGAAACACAAGAGGAAAGGATGCACCCGCTGCCATGGCAATAAGGTATGTCTGTATGTTTCACCAGGGGTGAAACGCGTAGAAAGAATTACACCTGAATTACCTGTTCATCTCTCCTCTAGACCTCAGGGGGCGTGTCCAGGGCCATGAAGAGTCTGGACCCACTCTACTCTCAGATAAGTGCTACCCATGATGAACCAGCTAACAAAGACCTGGACCTGAAGGGGGGCGACGACAGTCCCCTGCCAGGTATGTCACACGATCCTCTGTTGGTCCTTTAGCAGACAGGTGTGTGTTTTCTTTAAATAACTATATTGTTTGTGTTGACAGATCGGTGTGATGCATCATGGGAAGGCTCGTTTCCACTGGCTGATACAAAAGAGGAGGAAGAGGAAGAGGAGGGCGAGGAAGAAGAGGAGGAGAGGAAAAAGGAACAGAGCCCAGCAGCGAAGAGGAGCAGGAGAGAGGAGACACTGCAACCGCTACCTGTGACCCTCTCCATCACCTCTACCTGCACCTCCACGATCTCTACTTCCTCCTCTGTAGCTCCGCCCTCCACTACAGCTTCCTCCACGTCTGCAGCCTTCTGCACTCCTCCTCGGTTAGCTCCTCTTCCTCCTGACCTCCCTGTCTGTGCCAAAAACATTTCTCTGACTGCGAGCGGGGAGAAAGTGATCCTGTGGACAAGGTACTTTCTTTCACCTCGACGAAGGAAAGGTGATTAGGAAACGGAGTTAGGAGGCACCTATGGAAGGCCTGACTGTTTGTTTATTTTTCAGAGAAGCAGACCGGGTCATCTTGAAGACATGTCAGCAAGAAGGAGCCAATCAGAACACATTTCAGGCCATTTCCAGCCTGCTCGGCAACAAGACTCCCAGCGAGGTGATTGGCTGTTCAGTGTTCTTCCAGCATGATTGCTCGGTTTGTCAGCTGCTCACTTTATTAACTTTGTGTCGTGTCTTCAGGTGTCCCGCAGGTTTCGGGATTTGATGCATTTGTTTCGGACAGCAGCACGTCAGACCAGCTCAGAGGATGAAGCCCCGCCCATTGAGACAGAAGCAGCCAATGAAACGGAAGACTGATATTAACCAGTCAGAAGATCTTATCCAATGAAAAAGCAACGCGTCTTTTATTAAAAATAAAAGAAAGCAAACACTGATGTGTTTACTGTCCATAAAAAATCTGTAAATATTAACGTTCAGAAGATTTAATATTATGTTGTCTTTTTGTTTTTTAAGTCAATAAAGAAGTTTTCCATGTTTTCATGTTCTCTGGTGTTGCTGACACATCAAATGGATTATTGTAGAAAATATTTTACTGCAAAAGTGCCAAACTAAGTGGAAGATGTTACACCCGAGTTCATGTGTGATTGATCCCAAACTCCTCTGAATAAAGCCGCTGAGCCTTTCATCAGGAAGTACAGGTGTGAGCTGCACTCTGCTGTTCAACTTAGAACAGCAGAGTCTACGTTCATTCTCTTATCCTGATTATCCTAATAAGGATAAGTGAACATGTAAACATTAGCACCTGTAGGTGCAGATGTACAGCTGTCCTGTATCAATATATGCACGTATCAATAGTGGACCAACGACCCTCTTAAGTGACACTCCCAATAGGACATAAAGATGGTGGCCCTGAGGGCCAAACGGTCTGTGATCTAAGAAAACACCAGCAGATATAAACATGCTACAAAACAACAGAAACAGAAAAAAAATGTTTGTGGGACACAATAACTTGAAGGACAGATGGATTTTAAAGCTGTACTTTGTGATGCACACCAATCAAAGATTGACGTTAACGTTACAGAGAGATTAAGACTTAATGGTACCAACTTATCCACAAACAGAACAATCTGAAATATGGACACAGGCTGGGAATGCTGCGTGGAGGATACGACACTCCGGTGCATATCACTTTTACAGTCAAACATCTGGACCAGTTACACTAATGTTAATGTTAGTCTGGTTACTTTGCTGTTGTTGGTGATGTCGAGCAAAAAGGAGCTTAACCCTAACCCTGGATTTATCTCCTTAGGCTGTTCCCCCGACCAACGACCTACGACCTGGAAAAGTGGAAGAAAATGGATGGATGGGATACAACACAAAATACCCGGTATTGAATAACTTTATTGTTCACAAGAAAGCAGAGGAAAAACCCCAAACATTCAGTTTTATAGAGCCATCACATTGTCATCAATAGTTCAGTAATCAATAAGATGACTGTACATTAGAATCAGACCTAAGGACAAAAGTTTAAACGAGTTGGGATTCATCAAGCAGAATCACCATACTAAAAAAGTAAGATTTCCTTAGGGATCAGCATACTAAAAAAGTATGCTGATCCCTAAGGAAAGTATTAAATCTGCACCACAGAAATTACCTTTTTATTTTATCACCTCACAAAATGTTAAAATTAGTTAAATCGATCAATCATTTTATTGACCAGAAATCAGCCACCGGGAACTTCATGTTTTCAAACTGGAAGTTAAATAATCTTAGAAAAATCAAAAGCTCGGTCACATTCTGAGGAAAGATTTTATGGGATGGGAAAGTCAGAACTTTTTATGGGAAATTTTTTTATGGGAAAGTCAGAACTTTGTGGGAAAAACTTTATTGTCAGCAGGTCAAAGGTCACATCATCCTCTGACATGTTGCAAGTTTCTTGCCTGGACTGCATTCATGTGCTTCTTACACCAAAGCTTTCCTTTTGAATGCCATGCCCTGGTGCCAATACTCTGTCACAGGGGACAGCAGAAGCTTTTATACTGATGTCTGAGTGCAGCTTTACCTGCAGCAGATGAGTGACACTTCTTGTACACAAAACAAAACCTGATTCAGGTTTCAGGTTCTTTGTAAAACAGACAAACAATTGATGGAGGTGTTTCTGTTGCAGTAAAAAGATTAAAGCCTTTAATATTTTCTCTCTTTCTGTAGTACAACCTAAACCTTCAGCAGATCCTCAAACAAGCCCTAAAAGCATTTAAAGAGAATCCAGTCAGACCTGCTACTTTATTTACTGATGATACTAATCATAACTGATTAAATCAGGCCCCATCTTATCTTTTTTTTTGTATACTTTCCCCTGTATGTCTGTGAAGGTTCTCAGTCATCCAGGTTATCGTAGTCTAAGGAGCTTGGAAAGAAAAGCGTCTGGACTTCTTTGAGTTGCCTGAAGACGTTTCACTTCTCATCCAACAAGCTTTTTCAGTTCTAAGGGTCAAATAGTGGAGAGTCCCAGATTTAAGCCCTGTGGGAGTAACCCGCCAAGAGGGACAATGGACCCCCTAATAAACCTCTACCTAATCACACAACCCAAGGTGTGAAAACGGGTGTGGGTCACAATCAGCCAGGGTTTCGGGTGAGCTCATTGTGAAACCTAGATGTGAGTGGGCGTTAAGGTGTCTGGGAAGGATCTCAAAACTGGATTTTTGTAGGGAAATTACTCTCTGCATTTAACCGATTCACTCAGTGAAGCAGTGTGCAGCCAATCCAGCACCCAGGAAGCAATGTGTAGGAACGGTACCTTGCTCAGGGATACCGCAGGTAGCCTTCGGTGGATTTGAACCCTCAACCTTCTGATCATGGGGTGAACGCTCCCTAATGACCGTAAAGTACCATATCACCCCATTAGAGCACTTCGCTCTCACACTGCAGGCTTACTTGTTGTTCCTAGGGTATTTAAAAGTGGAATGGGAGGCAGAGCCTTCAGTTTTCAGGCCCCTCTTCTGTGGAACCAGCTTCCAGTTTGGATTCAGGAGACAGACACTATCTCTACTTTTAAGATTAGGCTTCAAACTTTCCTTTTTGCTAAAGCATATAGTTAGGGCTGGACCAGGTGACCCTGAATCCTCCCTTAGTTATGCTGCAATAGATGTGTTAATAGACCTCTTTGCACTGAATCATACTCGTTATTAATCTCTGTCTCTCTTCCACAGCATGTCTTTATCCTGTCTTCCTTCTCTCACCCCAACCAGTCAATGGCCCCGCCCCTCCCTGAGCCTGGTTCTGCCGGAGGTTTCTTCCTGTTAAAAGGGAGTTTTTCTTTCCCACTGTCGTCAAAGTGCTTGCTCATAGGGGGTCATATGGTTGTTGGGGTTATCACTGTTAAATTATTGTATAGTCTAACTTACAATACAAAGCATCTTGAGGCGACTGTTCCAGTATCACATCAAGTATTTGAACCTTTGCTTCCAGGTTCTGCTGTGGCCAATAGCCCCAAGGACTCTGAGCTTCACATCTCCTCACATGAACGTTTCTTTAATGTTCTCCTTGTGAGCTGAGGGTTGTTGTCTCTGCTGCACGATTCAATCCACAGGCAGATGTCCTGCTTCTCAGTCAAAAATCCATCATTCCATCAGTGATGGTGAGCTGTTCTGGTCTGTATGCACTGAAGCAGTCCCAAACCATGACACCACCATAGATGCTTTTGGACTGCGGGAACATTTTCGTAGTTGTGGTCACTCCACGCTGCAGGAAGTACAAACTGCCAAAGTTCTTGGAACCTGTTTTTGGTTCTTAGCTGCTAATTCAGGACTTTTACTCTCTGAGTGACAAAGTGCATGCTGATTGATGGAACAAATGAAAAATATAAAAGTAGGGAAGCTTCTGGGAACCCTTACAGCCCAATGACCACCAACAAGTCTCTTTCTGAAATCCTCACTTCTCATCTGGTCATGAGTCACAACATGTTGTGGAAATCAGACTCAGATAGATAGTTCTTTAAATACTGTACAATATTAAGCACCTTAAAGCGCCTTGAGGCGATTGCTGTTGTGATTTGGCGCTATATAAATAAAACTGAATTGAATTGAATTAAATATAAACAGCTCAACTGAAAACACCTGACTCTGATTTTACCTTTATTAATCATCATAAGAGGTTCACATATTTCTTCATAGAAATGTTACTTTACCTGTTATTGTCATCTAATATATCTGTTACTGATCTAAATCTATTTTTAAACTATTAAGATTTTTAGAATTCTGACAATGTTTTAGGTCATGATTGTGCAACAGACTTCTTTCTTCCCCCAGGTGTAGGTGATGTGGGCGGTGCAGCAGTTCCTGACAGAAAGGGGGTGGGGTCAACCCTGTGCTCTCTCTCCGGTTTCTGGGTCTACGTCATCATCGAGCTCTGAAACAGGAAGAAGCAACAAAACAAAAATCAGAGAGATTTCAACTAGTGGCAAGCCTTTGAGCTCCTGGGTGAAGCAGTTAACTCTGCGGTCATGGCTTCCCACTCAGTCAGTGTACATTATGGTCCATTTGTGATGTTAACATCAGTGAGGTCCGGGTAAAATTCATGTGTCACCGGAAAAAATTAATCCACTAAATGAGCTAACTGGGCTCCTTTAGCTTAGCATGTGTCTCCAAGGAAATCATAAATATAAGTAATAAAGAGAAAAAGACAGAGAAACTAACCGATTCCTTTCAAAGGTCTAAAAATCTGGTTTTGAACTCCTCAGTTCAGCTTCTGCAGGCTCAAACTAAAAGCACAGGCAGTCCTCACCCATATGGTTGTCTGCTTTGCCCTCTGCGTCCTGCTGCTGGTTCTGGTGACTCTGGTGGTTCTGATGGTTCTCTGCGGCACACAAATCTTCCTCCATGTGAGTGTCTGCGTCCGATTGGTCAGGAGGAGAGACACTCTGACACCTGGCCAAAGGTGGGAACGGCTGAAGCATTGGCTGCTTGGTGGAGGGAAATCTGACATCATTCCAAGGTAGATCAATAGGAGACGAATCTGCTGCTGATATGTCTGTTCCACAGGAAACAGGAGGCGATAAAGAGTCAGCAACCTCTGGGACAGACTGATTTCTTTCTCTGTTCTGACCAAAATCAGGACTGGAAATAGAAACGGAATCAGTTCAATTCAGCCAAATCACAACAAGAGTCACCTCGAGGTGCTTTATGCCCTTTGTAACAACTCTTTTTACACTGCTCAAAGAAGTCCTGCCATTAATTAATGCTTCAATCTTAAATATGATCAACCTATCTCTAATAATCGGCTATGTACCACAAGCCTTCAAGCTGGCTGTAGTCAAACCTTTACTTAAAAAGCAAAGTTCTTGGAACTTGGACCCAGCAGTCTTAGCTAATTATAGGCCAATCTCCAACCTTCCTTTCATATCAAACTTTCTTGAAAGAGTAAAATGGCAAATGGCCTGCATTTGTATCGCGCTTTACTCAGTCCCTAAGGACCCCAAAGCGCTTTACACTACATTCAGTCATTCACCCATTCACACACACATTCACACACTGGCAATGGCAAGCTACATTGCCATTGCCAGTAGTTGTCAAACAGCTAACAGATCATCTGCAGAGGCTTATTTGAAGAGTTTCAGTCAGGTTTCAGAGCTCATCACAGCACAGAAACAGCTTTAGTGAAGGTTACAAATTATGGCCTCTGACAGTGGACTGTAACCGAACCACAACTGTGGCTGGACCTAAGAAAATAGACCAGAAGAGGAACTGGAGTTAAAACCAGAACTGAAAGCTTTGGTTAGGGTTAGGGTTAGTTATTTTGATCAAGTTCGAATCTGTTTTGAAGGTCAGCAGCTTTAATTTAGACCTGTTATGGCGTTTCTACTCAGGTGAAGTATATCACACTTCTTACCTGTCCAGGTGAGCCCTGCCTCTCCCCCAGCGTAGCCCTGCAGCCTCTGATGACCTCATCAGGGTTAAACACGTTAATGACGTCAAAACACACCTATTGTTAAACTTTATTGAAAGCTGATTACAAAAGCAAAAGCAGTTTCACTAAGCTTTATTTAAACAGAGATTACTGACCGTACGTGCGTCTGCAGAGCTTCCTGAACGGCCAGCGCTCTCTGAAGCGCAGCAGGCAGGACCGCCTCCTCACAGGTACGGACTCCATGAAGAAAACTTCTCTGTTTGGCGTTTTCAGTGGCAGGATGTGGTGTAAATGAGCCGATCTTGCAGGAACAAATGGCAGTGCTGCTCTCGGAAGCTCCTTCAGTCCGTGACAATAAAAACACTGCAGTCTACCTGCAAATGCCTCACACACCTGAGCCTTCAAAATAAAAGCTTCCCTGTGGACAGAATGGCGAAGACAGAAAATTGCTTCCTGTCAACCGTAAATGATCTCGTGATTATTGATCACTGCGATTGATCTCATTAGTTTGTGTCACCGGAAACTGTGTTTATATAATGACGCATACTGTTTCCGATGCCTCAGAGCAACAAACATTTCAACCCTTTAGCCTCCTGTGTCATTTCTGCTTATCAAATTATAAATACTGATAAAGAGGGACAAAAATGATCGACTCTTGATACTTCACGATAAATTTAAGATTCGTATTTATCCAAAATGAAAAACATTATCCTTTTATTGTGAACCCAGGGTGTGAGTACTTCCTGTGCTCAGATTTCATATGACAGTTCGACCAGTTTAACTAGAAAAATCAGCTTCACAGCAGCAGATGATTAATCATCAACACTGACAGGCTGCAGTGTGCAAAAACAAACCTTTGTGTAAATAAATATAAATTAAAATCTAAATATCTAATTGTAACATAAATAATAATCAGTTTCTTATTTTATTCCCTAAATCACATATTTTGTCATGTCCTTTGAAAAAAAAAAAAAAAAAAAAAGGTTTGTTGTACCAACATTATTCTGAAACACTGCAGACAGGAAACGATGTGATAGTTTCCAACTTTTATTGTGAAAATTTGTAAATTACAGTCTCTTTTCTTTAATTTATTGATCATAAAAACAATTGTAGAAAATAAAACAGAAAAAAAAAGATCATCAGGAAGCTGCAGAGAACAGGAAGCAGTTTAATAAAGGAATAAACAAGAGCCGCGCACACCAGCTGGGCAGGGCTACGCCTGGTCATTTTAAAGCATTTAAACCTCAAAATAAAGACAGATTTTACTTTTCAATCGATAATGACAATCATCAATCACTGCTTGTGTCTTATCCCCAGAACCGTTGTCGGCCTGCAGGTTGAGGCGGCGCCTCGTCATGGGGAACACTGAAAATGGAACTCGCCGCATCCATCGTGAAGATGAAGTAGAAGTTTGCTCCCATCATGATGACACTTGGCAGGAAGGAGATGCCAAAACCAAATCCACGAATGCTGCTGCCAAATGCCGCCGCGACCCAGTACGCCAACCTGTGTAGACACGGAAGCGCCATTAGATTCATCAATCGATGTCGTTATCGACTGATCACATCATAGATGGATCCTCACCTTCCAAAAGCAAAGAGGATGGTCAGGAGCGGCACAAGCTTCAGCTGCTCCTGGCTAAGGTACATCGCCATAACGACCAGCTGCAGGAAGTAAATCAGGAACAGCGAGGCAGAGTCAGAGATGAAGCGGTGGTGGACAGTGACTTCCTGTAGCTCCGCCTCCTTTATCTCATCATCAAACAGAGGACGAAGCACACCTGACTTTAGCCGTGAGATGCCCAGAACAAGCCAACCTAAAGAACAGGTGAGACACACACAGGTGAGACAGGTGAGATTCTGCATCTCTTTTTCGGTGGTGTGTGACTCACCAAGGACGATGGGGGTGGCAGCGAACACAGAGCAGCGCAGCGTGTAGACGAGCCGGAGGGGGGCACCATCCAGCAGCGGGGCGTCAAATGGCAGAAACACAAAACCACCCCAGACGAGTAAAGGGAAGAAGAACGCCGAGGCCATCAGAGACACGCCCATCTTCAGGACATCCGTACTGAGACAGCACTGCCCTCCTGACACAGATGAGAAAAATGAGTTAATGGAGGCAGAGTCAGCAGTCAGAGGTGCACAGGTGTATAAACATGGGCAGGTAATTAAACCCCCTGGAGTCCAGGGTAGAACCTGCTGTTTTCAACTCCCTCACCATGTTTGGCATCATTCTTTTACGCACAACTTCACGTGTCTGAATTTACAGTCATGTTTTCATTTTGACATACTGTAGTGACACAACTAACCTTAAAAGAAAATCAGAGCAGGAAACATGTTCAACAAATCATTTTCAGAACTTGTGATGAAAAAAATAAAAGTTCTGTGCAACTGTTAACAGTCTCTGGCGGTTTTTTGCACAAAACAATCAGATGTCACACAAATTATTTGTGTTGTTCCAAAAACTAGTTCTGTCCAGCAAAAGGCAGAGGAGCTCATCACAGGCTTAAAACCTCAGGTGTATCACTTCTGTTTTCCACGTGGAGATTTCAGTCAGTGACATTCAGCCGTCACCTCGCTGTTGTGACACGCAAAAAAAGAACACAAGCCAAACACCGTAGACACACTTCAAACATGCTAAACATCAAAATCATTCCCGCTTTTCCCCCTCTTTGTAAGCAAACAAATGGCACGTGTTGCCATATAATTTCTTGATTGGTTGATGTGGTGCATTTTTCCACCAATAGGAAAGGGTGTGTTTGTTCGTTTTTGCTTGAAAGTGCATTCCTTAGAACATCCAGTTTTACCACTGCTCTGTACGCTAAACCTGACGACAGTATTCAGGAAAAAGCACAATGAGAATGATTTATCATAACTCTAGCTTTACTTGGTCTGTCAACACAAACGGAGACTCAGTGAGACTGCATCTTGCTGGTACGTCATCTTAAACGGTCATATGATTTGGACGCGCTAGCATGGCTGTCCTGTCCAAAGGCCCCAAAACCTGACGTGATTGGTTAAATGAGTGATGGCATAAGCAATTCTCCACAGCTTCCATGGTGGCAGATAATGCCAGAGCACGCATTAGCCAACTTCCTGTTTAATGGGAGTTCTTCCTCAGCCTCTGATTTTTAAAAACTTTTTTTCTGATCCTCCGTCAACTCTCTCGCCAATGGGGTGCCACAGGGCTCTGTCTTGGCACCGTTACTGTTTCTGTTGTATTTACTCCCTCTTCCGCAACTTCATAGCTCTTTTTCTGATATTTCATATCATTGTTGTGCAGATGATATTCAGCTATATATCTCTTTTAGGCCACCTGATGTTTCTAAGCTCCAAATCTTGCAGTCCTGCTTAGATTCCATTAGAGATTGGCTGGCTGATAATTATCAACTAAATATCACCTAACACAAATGCTGGTAAAACTGAAGTCATTGTTTTTGCTCCTGAGAAATATGTTCCCCTAGTGGTTAAAAATCTAGGCCCTCTTGCTTCTTATATTAAACCCTCCATTAGGAACCTTGGTGTTAAATTTGACCCAGCTCTGACGCTGGTCACACATGTTAAATCTTTGGTTCGCTCTTGTTTTTACCATTTAAGAAATATCGCTGAGTCCCATTGTGTCATGCTCTGAATTGGAAATGATTCTTCATGCTTTTGTTTCATCTCGCTTAGATTATTGTAATTCCTTGTTTACTTGCTTAAGTAATGCCTCCCTGGAACAACTGCAGGGTGTTCAGAATGCTGCTGCTAGGCTTCTGACAAAGCATCCCAAATACTCCCATGTCACGCCCCTGCTGATTCAACTGCACTGGCTCCCCGTCAAGTTCAGGGTCCATTTTAAGATCATAATCATGACTTATAGGGCCCTGCACGGTGTAGCTCCAACTTACATCAGTGATCTTCTTCTTCCTTATCGTCCCAGCAGGTCCCTGAGGTCTTGTGACCAGGTTTGCTGGTTGTCCAGCATACAAGGTTAAAAACAAAAGGTGACAGAGCGTTTGTATCAGTGGCTCCCAGACTCTGGAACGACTCTTTCACTTTGAGATCTGTGGACTCAGTCATGTCTTTTAAAAAGCAGTTAAAAACCTGTTTAAACTTGTTTTTGGTTGATTTTGTTTGTTTGAGGTTTCATGTCCATTTCTGCTTCTGTGAAGCACTTTGTGATTTTATCTTGGTGCTATATAAATAAAAATTTACTTTACTTACTTTACTTTAAATAAAAAAATAAAAAAAAAAAAAATAATAAAAAACCTCAACATTTGCATTTTTCTGATTGTCAGGGACTGGTTTCACTAATATGTATAAGTATCCGAGTCATTCCAGTCGTTTTAGTTGAGCGTCGTCTAAAATCCACAGATTTTAAGGTGGTTCAGGTGGTTCTGTTCAGGTGTGCCCGACCCCCTGACCATTTCCTCCTGATGCAAGGTGATGTGATTTTCTGACATAGTCTCTGAGTTAGTACTTACGTTTATTGGAGCGCAGGTCCTCGTGCAGGTAATAATGTTGATTGTAGTTCTCGGGAACTCCTCGGGGACCCAGGAAGGGACTCTTCTCGGACTCCATTTCCCGGAGCGGCCCAGACTCTCTGAGTGAGGAGGGGGAGTGGAGGGTAGTCACTGCAGGCCTGAACACCTGAGCAGCTTTCTCTGGCAGGAGGTTCTCTCGGGGCTCCTCCTCCAACAGGTGTACCCTAGTTTTATCCTCACGTAGCTCTGCTCCTTCGTCTAAACCCGCTCTGCCGCCCCTCCTCTCCACCTCTGCCTTCAGTTCTCTCTCGCTCTCTGTGCAGCTCGACGCCTCGGGAAGAAACACACCTGACCTCACGCTCATCCTGTCAGCTTTACCTGTCCGTCCACCTGTCTGTCTGTCTGCAGACCACGGCAGCGTGCTCGCCTCGGTCATGACTGAGCTCACCGTCTCCTCGTCCTCGCCCTCTCTGGTCTTCCTCCCTCCGCTGTCCTCAATCATGGCGCGTCCTGTTTTGTGAGCAAATGCACCTGCCGGAGAACAGAGAGTGGGTCAGGTAAATCCAAGTGAACAGTAAACAGGTGATACAAGGAACTGTGCCACACACAGCTCACGACCTGTGTGTGCTGAAACACTGGAGTACTTCAGGTGTGATGTGGTTGATCACTAAGGCATAATGCAGGCCTCCTTCTCCACCTCCTGGCTTCCTGCATTTATATAGACTGTGTGAAAGATCATTTTGAAATCTGATGCCATGTTTGAACCCAACAGACGACACTTACACTGCCATCACAATAAAGCATGTAGAATTCTTCTCAACATGAAATTCTGAATCACAAACATTAAAAAATGCTACCTTCACCTAAGTTTCATGAATGATTTAGCAAATGCACCCCACCCACCCATCTGAGTGACCCCCATCACTCAGGACACTCACACATTCAGTCCAAGTCTTTTCTTTGCTCTCCGCTGTGTGCCTTTCCTATTTTTGTGTGTCATTTATTCCCAACGTGTATTTACTATTTACATTTGAACTCCGGCACAGTTGGTGGGGAGCGCCCATAATAAGTAAGGTTTATTTATTAAGTGCTTTTTGTAGACAGGCAGTCACAAAGCGCTGTACACAAAGGTCAAAATAAAGAAAATATTAAGTAATAAAATAGACAATATAAACAATGCAAATTCAAAACAATTCAAAATTGTTGATTAGCAGAAGGCCTGTTTAAACAAAAAAGTTTTTAACTGCTTTTTAAAGGATTCCACAGAGTCAACCAAACGTAAGCTGTGTCCCAAAACGTTGGCTGCATCCGCCGGAGGCCGCATTTGAAGGCCGACTACGTCACAACCAGGCGACGAAGGCTGTCCCAATGCGGCCGACAAATGCGTCCTTCATTTCCCCGAATTTGAAGGATGGGTCGGGTGTGTCCTTCGTGGCCCACCATATCCCAGAATTCATAGCGCGGCCCAGCCAAATTTCAGCTGCCAACAATGGCGGCCGCTACTAAGTTTTAAAATTAGTCTTATCTTTCTGGGTCGCAAAATAAACTTTTAACATATTTTCAGGCAAGAAAGTAGCTGTGTAAACTTCAAATATCTGCTTGGTTTATCAAGACATCGCATATTTGCAAAAGTGTGCCGACGTTTTCGGAGACGTCTGTTACCCACCCGCTCGATAGCAAGCCGGGGGGTTCAATGGTCACTCCAGCCGGCGAGAGCAGCGGACTCCCGGCTTCATCGTTTTCAGACCCCCGCTCTTTCACTACTCAGATTAAACATGATATATAAGTCACTCGGATACCATAAAAATGTAATTGTTTGCCTTTTTTCGGTGTTTCGGTGTTTCCGGAGTAAATCGTTTGGCTGAGATCAAAGTTATTAGATTATTAGATTAAATAAAACTTTATTAATCCCCCGGGTGGGTTCCTCCGGGATTTTCACACAGCTGAATAAACGTCAAACAGAAAACTGATTAAACAGAAGTGTGAGACGGTCGAGAATTTACTCCAGTGTCCTGTTATATTTTAGATAGCAAGGAGCAGACGGCCGAGTTTATTAAACTCCATCAAGACAGCGGTGACGCAAATCTGAAGGCTAGACCGTCCCATTTCACAACCTCGCACTTCCGGCCTTCTCGGTCTTCGAAGGACCCGGCCCACGTAGACCGCGAAGGACGGGTCCTCCGAAGGATGCAGCCGACGTTTTGGGACACAGCTGTAGTTGTGGAGGTAGACTGTCCCACAGCCTTGGTGCAACAGACGGAAAGGCTCCGCCCCCTTTTGTCTTCAGTTGTGTACGGGGAACAACCAACAAACTCTGAGTCTGTGAGCGGAGACAATGAGCAGCAGAGTATTTTAGAAGAAGCTTGGATAAATAATCTGGGGCCATTTAGTGCTCTGTATGTTAAAACAAGAATTTTAAAACAAATTCTAAAATCTATTGGGAGCCAATGTAAAGAATATAAAATGGGAGCACGCTTGCTAGAACGTGTTAGTAGCCTGGCTGCTGCATTTTGTATAGCTTGGAGGCGAGAATAAGATGATTTGTCCAAGCTGGTAAACAGGGCATGACAATAATCTAAACGCGATGACACAAATCCATGAACAATGTTTTCTAATTCAGCTGAGGAAACCATATGTTGGAGTTTAGAGATGTTCCTTAAATGAAAGAAGCAGGAACGAGACAAAGACTTTACATGTGAGTCCAGGCCCACAGAAGAATCAAATATTACTCCAAGATTTCTAATATTTGACTTGGCAGAAGGACAGAAAGAGGCAAGAACCTGACTGATTTTAGCATGTAGTTCAGAAGGAGCTATAATCATGGTCTCTGTTTTATTTTTGTTTAAAACAAGGTAATTGTTAGAAAGCCAATCAGAGATTTGAGTTAAACACTGGACTAGTGTGGACAGCCTTTCCAGCTGGTGAGCATAGAAATGATAAGAAATGTCACTAAAAGATTGAATAATGCCAGCTAAAGGAAAAATATAAAAAGAGAATAATAATGGACCCAAAACCGAGCCCTGTGGAACCCCACAGGTTAGGGGGGCAGTGTTAGAGGAGAACCTGTCAGTCCTAACAGAAAAGGTCCTGTCTGATAAGTAGGAAGAAAACCAGTCTGAGGCAGATCCAGATATACCAGCCAAAACCATCAACCTGTTAAGTAGGACTTTATGGTCAATGGTATCAAAGGCTGCACTGAGGTCAAGCAAAATGATCACAGAACAATCCCCTTCATCAGAAGCCATTAAAAAAAATCATTATAGACCTCCAAGAGAGAGGTCTCAGTGGAGTGATGCTTTTGAAAGCCAGACTGAAAATGGTCAAAAATCTGCATAGTAAGGACCTGAATTTTCTCCAGTAATTTGCTTAAAAATAGCAATTTTGAAATAGGCCGGTAATTACTAGTAGAGCTAGATTCTGTTTTTGTAAGAGTGGAGTTACCTCGGCATGTTTAAAATAAGATGGAACACAGCCTTGTCTCTATGACGATTTCTAAGATTATTGAAATAGGAGGATCTAGCCTCTTTCATGGACTCGTTATATAAGTGAAGAAGATCTTTGAAGTGCTCACGATGGACAACCAGACCAGTGGACTTCCAGAGACACTCTGCTTTTTGACAGGAGCATCGAAGACCACGAGTTTGATTATTTAACCAGGGTGTGCGGGAACTAACAGAGCGATGCCTAGCTTTGAAAGGAGCAACCTCATTGACAATGGCAAGACAGTGTTCATTAAAAGAGTTAATAAGGAGCTCAACATCGTCAAAAGAAGTTTTAAAATCAAAAAGGGAAGAAAATTTAGAAATAACAGAGTCATCAATAAAGGGCCTGCACCTAACAAAATCTTGGGGAAGAGACTCTGAGTTGACAGACACATTAAAAGAGACTGACTTATGGTGGCTAAAGACAACGTCATTTAAATTCAAGTGGTCAAGGGAAACGCCATAAGTGAAGACCAAGTCCAGAGTGTGCCCAGCAGTGTGAGTAGGGCCTGATACATGCTGAACAAAATTAAAAGAGTCCATGATGCTCAGGAACTCCTTAGTGGTACTATTTGATGAGTCCTCTGCATGAATGTTGAAGTCTCCAACAATGATGACCTTGCCCAGTTTAATAGTGGAAGTTAAAAGTTCTTGCAAGTCTGCCAGAAAAGACGCAGCAGACCCAGGTGGACGATAAATTGAGATACCGTACATGGGCTGATCTCTTCCAATTTTTATCATAACCATCTCGAAAGAGTTGTAACAGCTCGAAGAGATCACCTGGCATGAAAATGTCTTTTTAAAAATTACAGCTTGTTCCACCTCCTCGTCGAGATATCCGAGGCGCACAGAGAAATGAACAGTCTGTGGGACATAGCTCTAAAAGATGTGAGACTTCATTCTCACGCTGCCACGTCTCATAGATAAACATTAAATCAAGCGTCTCTGCACAGAACAAGTCATTTAAAATATAAGACTTGTTGGCAATTGAGCGGGCATTAATTAACATCATTTTAATGTTGAGACCCACCGGGACAGGTGTAGAATAGCCTGGAACAGAGTCCGCACAGTGCAGTAAGCCACACAGTAAAGCAGGGTTCCTATTGTGATGAGCCGTGGCTTTCCATGCTTTCAGGTGACAACCCGGATGGTAAACACAGGGGGTTGTGGGGATTAAACCAGCTCCAACAAGTCTCAAGCGTATTTTACTGGCAGCAGCCCGAGAGTAAAGCCCCTGAAGATCCAGTTCTCTGCGAAGCCGACAAAGCAGCACAAAAAAGCCTGCTCTCTTCTCCCGCTTCCTCCGATGAGGCCTCGGAAGCAAAAAAGAGCTGACCGGCAAGAATGTAGGTAAACCCGGGTGCTCCGCGGTGGGAAAACAACCTCGTTTCGTTGACTCTGAAAAATAAAGGCCCATTCTATTCTTTTCTATTCTGTTCTAGTTTCTTGTTCCCTCTCTGATTTCTGAAGTTTGCACAGTGGATGACTGTGGTCCAGATGAAAGCACAGAGGGGATCGGGTCTTCTTCACATCAGGCCCTGACATCAAACTCATCTTTATTCTCTGGCTTTGATATCAGGATGAACTCTGAGTGCTTTTGTGTTGTTCTTACTCAGATTTAGTCTCCTGTTGTTCTGCTTTATGCTTGTTATTTTAGAAGTGCAGGACTTCGGTCCAGACAAACACATCCTCTCAAATGACCCTCAAACCCTCCGATCTTTAGAGGGGCCCACATCGCCACTAAGACCCAGGTAACTTCACGTAACTATGAAGCTGATTCACTGCTTGTTGAGGTAAATCACCATGGTAACTGATGCTGTTAATCTAACCTGCTCTGGAACAGATCAGGCGAAAAAATGTCGTTTCCATTCCCGAGGCTCCCTCAGAGCTCAAGGTGTGAAAGTTTCGTGTTGATCTGATGATCAATAATCAATACAGACTCTTACACGCAGCTTTGTATCTGACGCAACTGTCTGTTTATATGCGTGCGTGTGCGCGCGCGGGAGTGTTTAAAAATTTCTGTTTTTATGCTCTGAAGTTTTTTGAACTTGAAATTGTGACAAATAAAACACAAGCTGCAGGTAGCGGTAGTGCCGCCCATTGCATGACGTCAGTCTCAAGTTAACATGGCGACGTGACGTTTGTGATCAAATATGATAAAAACTGTGACTGAGCTCCGAGCAAACAGGCTACATGCTAACGGAGCGGAAATTCACACTAAGAAAAAACCCACCTATTCGCTGAAGACCTGGGCCGGGTTTTAATCCTGGTTTTAATCCTGGTCCCGGCTCTCTTCCGCCGACTTGTTGTTGTTTCTTCTCTTTGTGAAAGACCCGGAAGTCCAGCTCAGGTGTGGTCAGGTGTGTTAAAGGAAAAGCTCTCTTAAAGGAGAAGTGTCAATTAAACATCCGCGCACGCGTGAAAACGTTGAAATAACAGCGTTAAATGTTCTTTGATTTGTTTTCGTCCAATACTGCGACGAAAAATGTGCCAAAAATGTGATCTTACTCATGAAGCAAGAACGGGGAGCATGTTCACTCCTCCTCCGAACATCTGCGAGCAGGAGCAGCAGCACTGAGAGTGCAGATGTTTGTGCAGATGTTTGTTTGTGAAGGTGTTCGTCGGAGCGGTGAGTGAGTAAAACGGTCTGGTTGCTGTGCCTCTGCGGAGGCACTCGGTAGGATTAACACACTGATGATGTGAAGCCTACATCTTCATCACCATCAGCTGTCTGGATGTTTGGGTCAGAGCCTCAGATCTAACCCTCTGTCCAGGTGTCTGACCTTTGATGACGTTTCTCGGCCTGCTTCAGTTTCAGGAGTGGAAATGATCTGTGATTGGAGGACGGTGAGAAAGCCCACCTGCTGCAGACTCAAACATGAGGAGCTCCCGCGAGTTTAGCCCCCTCAGAGTACCAAGGCTGAAAACAGCCATAAGAATTTAAATCTCATTCTGCAGATGCGGCAGGTGAAAACAGGTGTAATTTCCGGTGTTGATGATGTCACACAGAGGTGTGGCTGCTTCAGCAGCAGGTCAGTCATTAGTGCTTTACCATACTGCAAATTTTGGTATTGAACCAGTACCAAGTAAACACAGGGCCAGTATAAAGGCAGGCCAGTGTGTCGTGATTTATGACATTGTAACTGTCCCTGAGACAGTTAAAGTAAAGTTGGTTATTTCATGTTTCTGTGATAGATTCATGCTTAATTTAGTTCATTTATTTATAAGATAAGATGATAAAAGTGTAACATTAATTAAAAAACATGTCTAAAATATGTGATTACAAAATATGGGTTCGTTAAATATGTAAAGTGCTGTAATGTTTGTATAAGGTAAAGTTTGTAATTGTCACATGACCAGAGTTTGGTTGAGAGCACAACCATGGCATTGTGGAGCTAGCATGGATACATGGCTACAGATGCATCTACAGCCTCAGCGTTAATGTTATTCTGCATGTGGTCCAAGAGGCGCACACGGTATGGTTTCATGTATATTGTTTGTATAATGTTGCATACGTGTTCTACACTGGTAATGAGAGGACATTTTTGTGATATCCATTATTGTGCATTTTTTCTGTTCTACTTGCACAAGACTGTTTATGGACACTGATATGAGAGACTGATAAGCTCAAAGCATTTATGTTGTAAACTTTGTGTTTCTTCAGTTTTCACGGTCTCTGAAGACAATAAGAGTGAGAGAGAGAGAGAGAAATAAATTTCCGAAGACATCAGTATGATGCGTGGCCATTCTTTGTTGGACCCCTGTAGTTACAGACATCATCAGTATTTCTCTGTGATCTTTCCACAATAATTAGTTACCACAGCTAAACACACGTTTCATGCATTTTGAAACTGTTTTGTTTTTGTTTGGTTTTTTTTGGGGGGGGGGGGTTGGGTTTTTTTTTTTGGGGGGGGGGGAGCATGTAGACCACAAAGGCCGGGTCCTCAGGAGGATGCAGCCTACGAATTTGGAAAAGCGGCGCTGCAGAGGAGCTATACCACTTCTTTGAGGTGAAGGGACCAGAGGTATGGCGTTATTTTTGTGCCACTATTCTGAGCGTGCGTAAAAAAAAATTGACCGCAAGTAAAAAAAAGTTTGCAGGTGCAAGTGTTGCATTTTGAGGAGAAATTTATTTTGAGCGAAGAAAAGCTGAATTTGAGTGAACAAAATTCATTCCTGCGTGCAAAAAATGTATTTCAGTGTTTGCTGTTATCCACACACACAACAGCAGCCCCTCTCGCTCAGTTTTTGCATTTGCGCTCGCAATGTGTTGCTCGCGCTCTCAACATTTCTGCCCGTGCGCGCTCAACTCTTTCTCTACACCGTTATATTTGTGCCACAAAACCAGCCAATCACAGACTTGGATGCAAAAAAATCTGATTGGCTGTTCTGGTCTCCAATCAACTCGAAATGACAAAATGCAATATCCCAGAATGCATTTGGTCCAAAACTCAAACGAGGCAGTGGCGGAGGAACACAGAGTGGTGGAGTTTGAAATATTACTCTGTCTGGGTCACAAAGTAAACTTTTAAGATATTTTCATGCGAGAATGGTGCTGTGTAAACTTCAAATATCTGCTCGATTCATCAAGACATCACATATTTGCATAAGTGCTCTGACGTTTTCGGAGATGCCTGTTACCCACCAGCTGACCGCATAGCTGGACTGGCCATTGGGCATACCTGACATTTGCCCGGTGGGCCGATGATGATTTTTCATTTTTATGTTTGTTTGTTTTTGTAACGGTATAAACAATGAAAGGTGGTGGATTAGCCAATCGGTCATGATCAACTCTGGGCTGGACCAATTACAATACATCCATATTGAAGGGAAAAGGAACGCGATTCATCCTGTACTTTAGCTAGAATGAAAAAAAGACACAAAGCTGGAGTTATTCTGTCTTTGCTGCACAGCTGCCTCTTCTCCCCTCATTCTCTCTCCCCTCCCTCTCCTGTTGCTACTTCAATCATGAAACTGATCAATGATCAGCTGATCGTCTCTCTTGTTTGTTTATCTCCCACTTTGCGCCAGAAACAGGAAACCAGCGGATGTTGCGCTAAACAACAACAGCAGCACGTTCAAGCTTGATAAGCTGTTGTTATAATTTATTTAAAATTAATTTCTAGTATCAGCTGATGTTTGCTGGAGCCACAGCTGTAAAAGCTGCTACTCATGATATCGGTTTGGAAACATGAAGGTGATACAAATCATACATATATACCAACAAGACAGTGTACATCACTGTCACAACAGCGTTTGTTTTAGTTCAAAGGCTTTATGGTTTTTCCTATAATACCTGGTGGTGTAGTCGGTGATTTTTTTCTCAGTTCAGCCTTATATATTATGTTTAACCCGAGTGACCACCCGGTCAGCTGGTGGGTAACAGGCATCTCCGAAAACGTCAGAGCACTTATGCAAATATGTGATGTCTTGATGAATCAAGCAGATATTTAAAGTTTCCACAGCACCATTCTCGCATGAAAATATCTTAAAAGTTTATTTTGTGACCCAGAAAGAGTAATATTTCAAACTCTGCCACTCTGTGTTCCTCCGCCACTGCCTCGTTTGAGTTTTGGATGAAATGGATTCTGGGATATTGCATTTTGTCATTTCGAGTTGATTGGAGACCAGAACAGCCAATCAGATATTTTTGCATCCAAGTCTGTGATTGGCTGGTTTTGTGGTACAAATATAACGGTGTACAGAAAGAGTTGAGCGTGCACGGGCAGAAATGTTGAGAGCGCGAGCAACACATTGCGAGCGAGCGCAAATGCAAAAACTGAGCGAGAGGGGCTGCTGTTGTGTGTGTGGATAATAGCAAACACTGAAATACATTTTTTGCACGCAGGAATGAATTTTGTTCACTCAAATTCAGCTTTTCTTCGCTCAAAATAAATTTCTCCTCAAAATGCAACACTTGCACCTGCAAACTTTTTTTACGTGCGCTCAATTTTTTTTTACGTGCACTCAGAATAGTGGCACAAAAATAACGCCATACAGAGGCAGCAGCAGCTAAAACATTGGACGGCAGCAGCAACCCAAGCCTCATGGTGCAGGAGTATGAGGTGAGGTGCACACTGAGGACAGTGAACCCCAGAAAGGCCACCAGTCCAGATTGGGTGACCAGAAGGGCCCTAAAAGAATGTGCAGACCAGCTGGCTGGGGTCTTCACTAAGATCTTCAATGCTTCACTGTCCCAGTCCTGCATCCCGCCGTGCCTAAAGTTGGCCACAATTGTCCCACTGCCAAAGCGCACCAACATTAGCGGCCTCAACAACTACCCACCAGTTGCTCTAACACCTGTTATAATGAACAGTGTTGGGCAAGTAAGTAATTATAGTTACTAGTTACTTCTTCAAAAAAGTAACTGAGTTAGTAACTGAGTTACAAGATTCTAAAAGTAATTAATTACTTGAAAAGTAACTATTGCATTACTTTAAAAAAATGTTTAACCCTCTGGGGTCCAGGGTATAACTGGCCATTTTTAACTACTTTTGATTTTCAGGGCTCAATCCTTGGCCCTCTTCTTTTTTCATTATACCTGCTCCCTTTGGGGTCTATTTTTAGAAAACACAAAATATCCTTTCACTGCTACGCAGACGACTGCCAAATTTATTTGCTTTTAGCACCAAATGGCCCAGGCTCCATCCAAATCCTTTTGAACTGCCTTGATATCAAAGCTTGGATGGCTCTGAACTTTTTGAGTTTCAATGAGAGTAAAACGGAGGTGATTGTATTTAGACCTAATAATATTTCATGCAGCCCGCTCGTAAATTGTGGTTGGCTAGGGTCTTATATCAAGCAGCATGTGACAAACTTGGGAGTCATTATGGACTCAGATTTTACTTGGACAAACACATTAGTTCGGTGTTGCAAAAAAGCTTTTTCCAGCTGAGGCAAATAGCTAAGCTGAAGACAGTTTTGTCAAGACGTGACATGGAGAAGGTAATAATAATAATAATAATAATGGATTGGATTTATATAGCGCTATGCCTTTATTTCAACACGACTTGACTACTGTAATGCACTGTTTTTTGGAGTCAGACAACGATCTCTTGCTCGTCTTCAGCTCATTCAAAATGCTGCTGCCCGCCTCTTAACTGGTACCCACAGCTATGAACATGTAACACCTATCCTGTCTTCTCTTCATTGGCTTCCTGTTCATCACAGAATCAATTTCAAAGTCCTAACACTGGTTTATAAATGCCTTAATGGTCTTGCTCCCCCATACCTTTCCGAGTTACTTCAGCCTTATATTCCTTCACGGACCCTCAGATCAGCTGACCAGCTGCTGTTGGTTGTCCCAAAATCAAGGCTTAAACGTAGAGGAGAACGAGCCTTTTCAGTTATGGCCCCAAAACTTTGGAATACGCTGCCTTTAAATATTAGACAGGCATCTTCGTTTCCTGTTTTTAAAATGCTCTTGAAAACACACCTTTTTTCGATAGTGTTCAGACTGGCTTGAGTTGATATGGTTTTTATGTGTTTTATTATGTTTTATGTGAGCGTCAGTGGTTGTATCTTGTGTTTTACCCTGTGTTTCTGTTCAGCACTTTGGGCAAACTTTTTGTTTTTAAATGTGCTATATAAATAAACTGGATTTGGATTTTTGGATTTTCCCTCCACATTTCACCTTTAAAAACGATTTACTTTGCCTTGTTTGGTATCGTCCTTTTCAGCACAACCTCACGTGTCTGAATTTACAGTTATGTTTTCATTTTTTACATACTGTATTAGCACAATTGATCTAAAATCAGAGAAAAAACATAAAATCCGAGTAGAAAAATTTATATTTTTACTGTAACAACCACAAACATGTTTAATGAATCATATTTCATAACTTTAAATGCAAATATAAATTGTCAATTTTAAAATCATATGCACAAGTTTTGCAAACAACAAAGTTATTTGCAGCCATTGACTTCCTGTCAGACCGTGTATAGAGGGTTAGAGTGGGGCCTCATCTTTCCTCAGCCCTCAGCCTTAACACCAGCTCTCCACAAGGCTGTGTACTAACACCCCTACTGTACACTCTGTACACACATGACTGTGTTAGTTCCCACCCAGACAATGCAGTCATTAACTCATGTCTGGGGGAAACGAGACATGATATAGAGCTGAGGTCCAGAGCATGTCGGATTTGTGTGCAGACAACAACCTGGACTTCAATACCACCAAGACAAAAGAGCTCGTAGTCAACTTCAGAAGGAGGAAATCTGAGCTGCAGCATCAACAGGGAGTGCATGGAAAGGGTGTCCAGTTTCAAGTTCCTGGGTGTGCACATAGAAATAGACCTCCAATGGAGCTCAAACACCTCAGCGGTTTTAAAGAAGGCCCAACAGCATCTTCATTTTCTGAGAATCCTCAGAAAAATGGAGCTGAAGAAGGTGCTGCTGATCGTCTTTTACCGCTGCTCCATTGAAAGTGTGCTGACAAACTGCATCTGTGTGCTGTTCTCCAGCTGCACCACAGCATTTCAGAGGGTTATTAATATGGTCCAAAAAATCATTGGACATCCTCTTCCCTCCGTTAAGGACCTGCACAGCACTCGCTGTCTCCAGAGGGCACGCAGCAAAATAATGTGCAATAAACATACTCATTCTTTTATTTATTACGTCATTCATTTGCTCATACCATTCATGCACTTAAAAAAATCCACTTTAATTTAAGTTACTGTGCCGTTTTGTTGTGCTATTGTACTAGGTATGACTGTGCAATGACAATAAAGAGTTGTCTTTATTTGCTGTTTTATCGGTTTGCTAGTTGTTGAATAGTTTTGTGAGCTTTGACCTGAGATTCTGGTGTTTCTGGCAAAATACATTGATATTTAAAAATCAATTCAGAATTTATTGAATCAAAATCACTTTATTCAAGCTAAAATCGTTTTGAGTCAGAAAAATCGATTATTGAAACCCACCCCTATTTATAATTTAGTCTGGTAACCACCGGTTTCACTAACTAACCAGACCCCACTAACTGTGGACTGTGGGAGGAAGCCGGAGAGAACCCACGCACAAAAAGGCCCCGCCCTCATTGTGGAGTTGAACCACTACTGGCCGTGATGTCAAAGTATCCATTTTTCCCTTTGAAAGACTAAAGGTTAAATATCAGCTGTACTTCCTCCGGTAGGTCAAGAGGGGGCGGTAGGCTTTCATGACGTCACTATCCTCAGGTTAATGTGTTTGTTAATTGCTGGCTGTCATGGTAACAGTGTGGCGGCCTGTGTCGGGAGGCAGTTGCAGACAAACGTTTGGCTCTGTGTGAAGTGATCTATCCGCTTCTGATCGATCACATGACTGTTGTGGAGCTGCTTCCGATCGGTCTGATCTGTCATCGATCGCTTTTTCTTTGTGTCCGATGGAGGTTCGTTTCTTGTCTACGCCAATGTACTCCGGTCTCCGCGCGCAGTGGGCGGGGATTGACCTCCGGGGTTCCACGTCACACCGCGATGGTTGTCCACCCTGCGCCCGCGCGGGCGGGTCTATTTTATCCGCGCAAGTCATCAGTCACGTGACGCCCTCGGCTGTCCTAGTGGCTGATGAGGGTCACGTGAGCTGTGGACACGTTGTCATAGAGACTGGCTCCACCCTCACTATCGTCAACCCGCCCCGGTAGGGAAAAGAAGCGCTCCCTGACAACTGGCGGGGGGCTGGGCTCACAGACCTGAGTGGATTGTGATTGGTCGAGCGTCCCAGCAGCGGGCTGAGCTGTGATTAGTTAGAAGTACAGAGCTTCGCTGTCAGTCAGAGAGAAGCCCCCCCCCCCCTCCGCTCAGACCGCGGACGCTCCGGGACGAGAACCGCACTTCTTTGATCAGAGACCGGAGCAATCAGCTGGATCAATCGGAGATCGGCAGGTGATCGACCATCGGCTGATCGGGGATCGGTTGATCAGGGGAATGTCCCGGCTGCTGGAGAGCAGGAGGCAGGACAGGATGAAGGAAATTAACCTGAAGGTGAGTTCACCGAAAAAAGAAAGAAATGCTCTCCGGGCGCGTGCACACCGCTCCTCGCGGATGGATCGGGGCAGACGGCTGCGCGCGTCCGATCAGGAGTTATTGATGAGTGATCGTTGAGGGAGCGGCGGGAGGCGGACTCGGGCTGTTCCGCTTTGTTTCCGCTTAGACTGTTCCGTTACTATAGAGTATCGATCACAGCATCGATACCTGCTGATCAGACACTGATCGGCTACTGATCGGTCGTACACGCTGATCACCGATCGATCGATGATAAGCGTGTACAAGAGGTTGTGTTTGAACACGTGAGGAAAGTTTGAGGAGAAACGGAAACGGGACTTTTTTTTCCGTTCAGACCGAAAACTGCTCAGAGCGCGAGCGCGCGTGTTCAGCGCCCGTGTTCGTTCGTGGCGCGTGTGCGTTCGGCCTGTGTGCGTGTGTTCACGCTGAGTTTTGGTGTGTATTAGTTTGTGTGTCCGTTAGCTGCAGCGTGGCCGCTTTGTCCTGCAGGAGGAAACGAGAAGGGGGAGGGGAGGCTCTGTGTGTGTGTGTGTGTGTGTCAGACAGGAAGCAGGGAGGAGGAGTGACTGTGAATATTTGACCTCTGACCTCTGAGCTGTAAATAAAGACGGAAACTGAGACAGGTGACGCTATAATAAAGTTTAGTAGAAGATAAACCCTTTAAATACTTAAAAAAAAACCACACACACATCGTCTCTCTCTCACACACACACACACACTCAACTCACACGCACTCTCACACACACACACATCGTCTCTCTCTCCCTCTCTCACACACACACACACCGTCTCTCTCTCTCACACACACACACTCACTCACACGCACTCTCACACACACACATCGTCTCTCTCTCTCTCCCTCCCTCACTCACACACACACATCGTCTCTCTCTCTCTCCCTCCCTCACTCACACACACACACCGTCTCTCTCACACACACACACACACATCGTCTCTCTCTCTCTCACACACACACACACCGTCTCTCTCTCTCTCTCACACACACACACACATCGTCTCTCTCTCCCTCTCACACACACACACACACACACACACTCACACACACTCACTCACACACACACACACCGTCTCTCTCTCTCACACACACACACACACACACACCGTCTCTCTCTCTCACACACACACACCGTCTCTCTCTCACACACACACACACACCGTCTCTCTCTCTCTCTCTCACACACACACACACCGTCTCTCTCTCACACACACACACTCCGTAAAACTTTATTTGAAGTCCTCGCCGTACGATGCCGCCTTCATTGATCTTCCATCAGTGAAACTGATCAGTTTTAGTTCATTGATCAGCGTTGATCGATACCCTCTGTCTGCACCAAGTATTGCTACAGACCGACCAATCAGCTGCTTCAGATGATGATGAGAACATGATGGGAGGTGTGAGGCCCAGAGCAAATGTCACGTTGATCAGTGAGCTGACGTTACCTGAGCACAGGTGAGGAGGCTTCACTCAGTCAGAATAACCTCACATGAACACCAGATCATGTGATTACCGCCCCGTCACATGATCTCTCTCTAACGCTACGCAATGAGGGCAGAGCTGCACTTTGATCAGATCTCACCAGAGGAGCTTCCACAGCTTCACTCTGATGTCAGAGAAGGAAGCGAATGTTTCCCTTGTGCCAGCAGGCGAGCACGTTTCCATGATGACCTGACGGTGCGCTGCTATGAATTATGGGATCGCAGAATCTCCCAAAGGGCGCCGCAGTGTCCCCTGGCATGGAGGAAGCTGTAAAACTCCTTTCAGCTCTGACTGAGGAACACTGATCTCACCATCAGCTGTGCGATCATGTGACTGCGCTGCAGTGCATTGTGGGATGGAAGTAGAGCCGGTGTGTACTTTGCTGAAGGAGTCCTGTTTCTATGGTTACCCACATGTTAAAAATTGACATTTTCAAACTGTGAGTGGATTTCAGCAGCCAACCACAGGAGGAAGAAGCCACAATCAATAACCTTTGACCCTGATCAGGTGACTGTGCGTGTGCAGAAACAGGTTATTAAAAACGAGTTTAATCAGAGACGCAGTTTGAACAGTTAATGAGAAATAAAGTCAACACTGCAGCTGTCACACACACAGACACACACATACATACTGTCTCTCTCTCTCTCACACACACTCTCTCTCTCTCTCGCACTGCATGCTGGGAGTTTGATGGTGGTGAGTTTGGTGTGTCTGAGTGAGAGTGTGAGGTGTGACCCTTATTAGCTGAGGTGATCAAGCAGAAGACACTAGATATAGTCTTTCTCCAAGAAACACATACTGACAGTACAAATGAAATAGACTGGGGTCTGTGGTGGGGAGGGCAGCAGTTTCGTAGCCATGGGACAAATTTTAGCGCAGGAGTTGCTATTTTATTTTCTCCTTCTCTTAATGCAAATATTACTTTCAGCATGGAGATGGTAAAGGGGAGAGTCCGTATGGTGAAAGCTGAAATAGGTTTTATTTTTACCTTCGTTGTTGTCTATGCACCAACCTCAGGGTCTGAGTGTGAGATTTTGTTTAAAACATTAAAAGAAAAATTAAGCGGTGCTGCTCAAGGGGACTGTGTTGTGTTGGGTGGGGACTGTAATTGTTGTCTTGACTTTACTTTGGATAGGACAGGGGCGGAGCCGCATCTTCAGTCATCTTCTGCTTTATCAGATGTCCTACGGAAAATTAACTTGGTTGATGCGTGGAGGATGAAGCATCCTTCCCCAGGCAGTATACCTGGGTAAAAGTCGATGATGGCAGAGTTAGTGCAGCCAGATTACACGGGTTTTATTTGTCTGTTTCACTTACTGCTTGAATTGTTAACTGTCAGTGTTTTCATGTTGTTTTTTCAGATCATCACTAATTTCTTTTTTTTTTTTTTTTTTTTGCCTGTCCCGTTTGGATCTTTAGCCATCAGAATTGTTGTCTGAAGGCCAAGAAAGATGCCAAGCGGCTTTACTTTACCAATTGGATCATCATGGCCTTGCCATATTGGTCCATTTGATTGACCTTTTTTTATAATTATGTATTTATTTGATTTGATTTTCGGTTGTTACAGATGGGACAGACATGACTGGCGGATAGGACAGGGAGAAAGAATGAAAGAAAGAGAGGGAGAGAAAGAAAAATAGAGGGGAGAAGAGATGGTGAGAAAGGGGGGAAGAATAAAAAAAGAAAAACAAACAAAACACCTGGATCACCTGTATGGAGATAAGAAAAAACAGAAGAGAAAACAAACAAAAAAGAGCAACATAACAAATACAACACCATCAAAATAAACTAGCTAACAGTAGATAACAGTAGATGCTAAATATTACATGTTATTGTGCAGTACGTAAGATCAGCAGCGCACAATGTGCTTTGAGGTAGTTTGTGTAGTGTGAACACCCGTGTGCACACCTGTGTGGATCAGCACGTTTGTATTCAAAAGGTTTCTCCATCTAACGATCTGCTAGGGAGTGTGGGGAGCCATAGCCCCGTCCCCCAGGGCATGAAGCAGGTATGGAAGAGATCCAGGCCCCAGACATCCAGATGCCCCAGAATACGAGGACCCGAGGAGGACCACCAGGGGGGCAACCGTGCCACCCTCCTGGGAAGAGCTGAGGAGAGCCCCAAACGAGAGGTCACCCAGCAGCCACGGAGCAGAGGGGGTTGCAGTGAAGTGCCCGCGGGCTTTGCCGGCAGCCAGCTGTGCCAGAGAGGACCGGACCTCAGGCGGTACCCCACCCCCCAGAAGGGGCCCAGCCGGGCCACAGGCGCCAGGCCCCGCCAATCAGCCACCCGGAGTGAGCCGGTACATACATGAGTGCCCAGCCCCAGACACCAAGAACCACTAACACACCAACGTCTGAAGGCATCAGCAACTGGCAGGGAGTGTGGTGAGGGGAGATAGGCCTCCATACCTTGGAGAGCTTGAGATGTTCCCAGAGAGGTGAAGTCTAAGACCCAAGCTGACATGTAGACACAGATGAACAGGCGCACGCAGACATAAAACGTGCATTCCTACCCCCATATACAGAAAAAACAAATACTCGGCACTGCCCAAACATACCCTATATCCCAGGTCCGGGTACCCCTGCCCCCAGAGGGGCAAACCGTACCCAGACCCAGGAGATGTAACACTTCTCACTGGGGTGGAGGAAAGCAGACCGCCTCCTTATCTGCAGTAGCAGGGAGGCCCCGCATCCCAGACCCCAATCTGACGGCCAGCAACTCCTCCCAGCCCCCCAGCCCTGACGGCTAACAGAACCGGGGTGAGTGAAGACACCAAACTTCCCTCCGTCCACTCATATGTAGTGTTGCTGCGTGCTGTTCTAAAGTCCATTTAAAACACAGGAGGGCATGGTGCTTCCTGCCAGAGAGCAGCACGGCTCCTCCCGAAAACCCTCAGTGTCTATATGCATTTAAAATTGAGGGTAGGGCACCAGCACCAGAGGTGGTTGGGTTGGAATGCACAGACCATCCTCTGGACGCTGTATAACGTGCCCACCCCCTAACCCTAACCTGCAGAGTGTGCTCCTGTAGAGAGGAGACCTCCTGCAAAGATGTAACAGCCTTCCCACCAGTTAGAGAGCCCTGCAGTTGGGCCGATGCACTAGAGGTCCCCATGCACCCACCCGCCCACCGCCCCGGCAACACAACAACCAGGACAAAGGCCTGGCCAGAGCCCCGGCCCAGGGGCGGAGCACCCCCAGACCCCTAAGCCTCCACGCCCATCCCGGACCCACTCAGGGGCAGCCAGGCTACCAGGCCAGTAACCAACTTCCGCCAGCATAGACCCTCCCCCATCTCCGCGGTACGCAGCCACAAGGAAAACACCATCTAAGAGCCACCAGAGCCCCTAACCAGGTCATGGCCACAACCCCTGCGTTAGGCCTTCCAGGGAAAACGTCCCTAGGGAATCCCTAAATGCCCTAAGACTGTCCCTACCCCCATATCAACCACAATAGCAAAGGTAGGACTAAACCTTAACCCCCCACCCCCACTAGGTGATGAAGCCCATCAAAGGAGCCCAGAGGGATTGATCAAATGTGATGGCAGAGGCTGTATCAAGACTAATGTGATCTATTAGATGGTTTTTATATTGGTTAGAATTAAGATTATTTTTATTTTTCCAGTTAATGAGGACCATAGGGCCATAAAAACAACGTGGGCTGTGTTTATTTTTGTAACGACCTCATCCAAGTTGCCCAGCAAGCAAACTAAAGGGGAGGCTGGAATGTTACATTTCAGACACTTTGATAAGTCTTCACATATCTCGCGCCAAAACTTCTGAACTGGTGGACAGAACCAAAGAGTGTGGATATAATTGTCCGGTGTATTTGCTTGACAGTGTGAGCAGTTGTTGGAAGGCGTATAGCCCATCTTGAACATCCTATGACCAGTATAGTGCACTCTGTGTAATATTTTGTATTGTATTAATTGCAAACTGGGATTTCTGATCCATTGAAAGGTTTTTAAGCATATCTGAGACCAAAGGTTTGGGTCCAAGCTGATCGATAAATCCACTTCCCATTTTGCAATAGGAAGGGATATTGATTCATCTATTTTAGAAAGTGTTCTGTATATTTTACAGAATAATTTGGGGGATTTTAGATTAAAAAATTGTACCACACTTGGTGGTGTTTGTAATTCAGCTTCACTGGGATTAAATTTCTTTTTTACTATGGACTTAATTTGTTGATATTCCAAAAATCTTTTCTTGTTAATCCCATATTGTGTAACTAGTCTGTCAAACGAAATAAAGTCTGTTCCTTCCAATATACAGGGAGTGCAGAATTATTAGGCAAGTTGTATTTTTGAGGAATAATTTTATTATTGAACAACAACCATGTTCTCAATGAACCCAAAAAACTCATTAATAGCAAAGCTGAATGTTTTTGGAAGTAGTTTTTAGTTTGTTTTTAGTTTTAGCTATTTTAGGGGGATATCTGTGTGTGCAGGTGACTATTACTGTGCATAATTATTAGGCAACTTAACAAAAAACAAATATATACCCATTTCAATGATTTATTTTTACCAGTGAAACCAATATAACATCTCCACATTCACAAATATACATTTCTGACATTCAAAAACAAAACAAAAACAAATCAGCGACCAATATAGCCACCTTTCTTTGCAAGGACACTCAAAAGCCTGCCATCCATGGATTCTGTCAGTGTTTTGATCTGTTCACCATCAACATTGCGTGCAGCAGCAACCACAGCCTCCCAGACACTGTTCAGAGAGGTGTACTGGTTTCCCTCCTTGTAAATCTCACATTTGATGATGGACCACAGGTTCTCAATGGGGTTCAGATCAGGTGAACAAGGAGGCCATGTCATTAGTTTTTCTTCTTTTATACCCTTTCTTGCCAGCCACGCTGTGGAGTACTTGGACGCGTGTGATGGAGCATTGTCCTGCATGAAAATCATGTTTTTCTTGAAGGATGCAGACTTATTCCTGTACCACTGCTTGAAGAAGGTGTCTTCCAGAAACTGGCAGTAGGACTGGGAGTTGAGCTTGACTCCATCCTCAACCCGAAAAGGCCCCACAAGCTCATCTTTGATGATACCAGCCCAAACCAGTGAACACCTTGCTGGCGTCTGAGTCGGACTGGAGCTCTCTGCCCTTTACCAATCCAGCCACGGGCCCATCCATCTGGCCCATCAAGACTCACTCTCATTTCATCAGTCCATAAAACCTTAGAAAAATCAGTCTTGAGATATTTCTTGGCCCAGTCTTGACGTTTCAGCTTGTGTGTCTTGTTCAGTGGTGGTCGTCTTTCAGCCTTTCTTACCTTGGCCATGTCTCTGAGTATTGCACACCTTGTGCTTTTGGGCACTCCAGTGATGTTGCAGCTCTGAAATATGGCCAAACTGGTGGCAAGTGGCATCTTGGCAGCTGCACGCTTGACTTTTGTCAGTTCATGGGCAGTTATTTTGCGCCTTGGTTTTTCCACACACTTCTTGTGACCCTGTTGACTATTTTGAATGAAACGCTTGGTTGTTCGATGATCACGCTTCAGAAGCTTTGCAATTTTGAGACTGCTGCATCCCTCTGCAAGATATCTCACTATTTTTGACTTTTCTGAGCCTGTCAAGTCCTTCTTTTGACCCATTTTGCCAAAGGAAAGGACGTTGCCTAATAATTATGCACACCTGATATAGGGTGTTGATGTCATTAGACCACACCCCTTCTCATTACAGCGATGCACATCACCTAATATGCTTAATTGGTAGTAGGCTTTCGAGCCTATACAGCTTGGAGTAAGACAACATGCATGAAGAGGATGAAGTGGACAAAATACTCATTTGCCTAATAATTCTGCATTCCCTGTATGTTCCAAGTATTTAATTCCTTTACCACTCCAATCTGGCAAGTTGATCATATTATTGTTTTGTAATATGTCCAGATTGTTCCAGATAGGTTTACATTTGCATGGGATTAATGAAGACTGTTATTTTTAGAAACTCCCACCATGCTGTTAGAGAAGAGCTGATGTTGATGCTTTTAAAGCATTCATGTCGTTTGATGTTTGAGCTGATAAATGGTAGGTCTGAAATTTCTAGGTTATTACATAGTGCCTGTTCTACATCTATCCAAGGTTCATCTAAGAGGGTGTGTTTCAACCATCTAGAGATGAACTGAAGCCTGTTGGCTAAAAAATAGTGATTAAAGTTAGGCAGATCTAATCCTCCTTTATCCTTGGTCCTTTGTAGTGTTTTTAAGCTGATACGTGGGGGTTTATCTTTCCAAAGGAATTTAGAAATATACGAGTCTAGAGATCTGAACCAATCTTGTGAGGGTTTGTTCGGGATCATTGAGAATGAATAATTTATTTTTGGTAAGACCATCATAGCGGTGACCCTTCCCATGAGTGATATGGGTAGACATTTCCATCTAGTCAGATCGCCTTCTACCTTCTTTAAAAGTGGGATATGGTTTCATTTAGTTAGATCTGCAAGCTTGGGAGAAACATTAATACCTAAATATTTAATATTTCCAGATTGCAGTCGGGTAGATGAAGAATTATGGAAGGAGCAATTAATCGGAAGAACTGTAGATTTTGACCAGTTAATTGAATAATCTTAGACTTTTGAGAAAGAGTTTATCAATGCAATCACCCCAGAGATATTGGTTTGTGAGTTTTGGCGAAAAAGTAACACATCATCCGCATAAAGGCTGATTTTATGTTCTACATCCTTACATGTTATGCCCTTAATTGTTGTAGCCTGTCTAATTGCTGCTGTTAGTGCTCAATAAAAATTGCAAACAGTGAAGGGGAGAGTGGGCATCCCTGCCTGGTGCCCCTCAGGAGACAGAAGCTGGAGGATGTTTGGTCATTTGTTTATGAAAGAGTTTCCGAAACCAAATTTGTGTAAAGTTGCAAATAAAAATTTCCAGTTAACTCTGTCAAATGCCTTTTCTGCATCAAGAGACAATATTATGGTTTCAATATTTTTACTACACGAGTAGTCTATTAAATTAAGTAATCTACGTATATTTGTTGATGAGTGCCTACCTTTTATGAAACCAGTTTGGTCAGGATGAATTAAAAGGGGGGTTATTTTCTCTAATCTCTTTGAGAGAGCTTTGCAGATTATTTTAAGGTCTACATTTATAAGGGATATTGGACGATAGCTTGAAGGAAATACAGGGTTTTCACCTGGTTTTAGTAAGAGACTAATATTTGCAGAGTTCATATTTGGTGGTAGTCTGCCATTTTCTTTGATTTCCTGCAACATTCTGTGAAAAATTGGTGCCAGAATCGTCCAGAATTCTTTGTAGAATTCTGCTGGAAAGCCGTCTGGACCTGGAGTCTTATTATTGGGCATACTTATCAGCGCTTACTGGAGTTCACCTGGTGTCAGTGGCGAATCCAGCGCCACTGCTTGGGTATCTAATAATTTTGGGAGAGTTACATTGTTGAGAAATTGATCAATTTCGTTTTTAGATGGGTTCATTTGTGGTGTATATAAAGTTTCATATGTCTATCGATTGACTCCAGGATGTCCACAATGTCTTTGCCGGCAGGTAATGTTGTGCCGGGGGAGTCTGCCGGGCGACATCTTTTAGATGACGCCGTCTCAACTTTGGCCGGGGAAGACGCACTCTGGGCCTTCTTCATTACTAGGTCATGGAAGCACCGGTCGATGAAATCTTGGAGAGCGTCTAAACTCTCCTCGTTGTCCTCCAGGGTGTTGGAGATAGTTGGACAAATGTGGTTAGTTAAATGACAAGTGATTAGTGTATTTGGAATACTTGAAGTTTTAAAGCGTTTTTTAAATTCTATGCTACCCTTTGCTTTTTCCCGCCAAATCTCCAGCGTCTGACGTCCCCTACAGCATAATTCGCTTACCTGTCTCCCTTCTGTCACTTAGTTTTAATGGAGCTGTTTCTATCTACCACTAGTAAATCCAAACCTTTTTGGCGGTTCAATGTAAAATTATTGCATGGTCAGATTTTCTGTGAAAATTTTAGGTTTTTTGGGATTACTGGAGATCAAGGAAGGATGATTTTAATTCCTTCATTCAATGGTGGGAGGTAGGAAATTTGTGTGTTTTGTCAGCAAAATGGTTTTAATTTGATAGCCAATATCATGACAACTGTGCAGGAGCTAGAAAAAGAGATAACACATATGGAGAATGTCTCATCAGGCTCCAGGACATGGACGCTCCAACCACATTTTCCTTTAATTTGGGGAAATCTGTGGTTCACAGAAAGCAAATGGTGTGTCTTCAGCTTTCGGATGGAAAGGTGACCACAGATCTGGCTGAGATGAGAAGGCATGCAGTGGCCTTTTACACAGACTTGTTTAGTGCGGCTAGCTGTGATGTGGACTCTGCTTCGGAACTTCTGCAGGGGCTTCCTCAGCTGAGTCCAGGGGATCAGGACGTTTTAAACAGGGATATAACCTTGGATGAGCTGTTTGCGGCGGTGTCTCAGATGGCTTCAGGCAAAGCTCCAGGAATAGATGGTTTACCATCAGACGTTCTTGAGCACTTCTGGAGTCTTCTGGGTCGGGACAGCTCTATAGCATTGCTATTGAGCCTTTTCTCTGTAGACTGAGGAGCAAGTTGAGGGGTTTCTCTTTGCCAGATCTCGCTCAGAGCCCTCCTGTTGTTGTGTCAGCATGTGCTGATGATGTTAATGTTTTTATTAAGGATCAAAGGGATGTGGAGGAATTAAAG